>NW_027554068.1:3570000-3871666 GCF_045843805.1 Urocitellus parryii
AACTAGATAGAATTAATAGCTAAGCTAATAAAGCACATTGTTTGCAAAACATCAAATGACAGTGAAATACAATTATCACATTAACTCATGTAAAAACAAACTTAAAAGCTTTTGTAGAAGTAGCAATTTCTGATTTTTCACTTCCACCAATTACAGCTTAGAATTTTACATCTATGCATTTATGAAATAAATTAAAACAAACATAGGCTTTTGTTTTTAGCATATGTTATAATGTACCATTCTCAAATTCATTCCTATTGACTTTGTAAGCCCAAAACTTTCTCCTATTAAACGAGCAAAGCAATCACTTCTCTAATTTCTTTGATGACCTAGGACAGGGTACTTTTGACATTAGCTTTTCTCCAGAGTGTCTACACGGAAGTTTGATATGATAATTCAACTCAAGGTTCTGTCCATCTAAAATAACAACTAGAGTTACATTAGCTATATACAAATACAAACTAGACTTTTCTTAGATCAACCCCAAAATGTGTAAATTGTATGAACCTTGGCTAACACAAATGATCTGTTTATAGTTATAGGTGGCTGAATGCACTGTGACAAGCCCTTGCTCCACTCTGCCCCCTTCAGGTGCTGCAAAGCTCCTGGAGGTCAAGCAGGAGAAATATCCTTCCTCTTTATTTTTTAGTCTCCAGGCTGAGAATGCTACCTCAAGTGCCAATTTGCGATTACTGTGATGGTGGTATTCTGAGATAAGACTAATGCCTTGGGAATTGGACAGACATCAAACAATTCACTTCTCCCTGGGTAGCAAGGTGACATTGGATGATGATAACTTTTAGCCACCACCAACAGGTTCTAAGTTATTCACCAATGCAACATTTCATGCCTGAAGTTTTATTTTGATAGTACCTCCTGGGATAGAATGGGACAGATTATCAATTTTGATTTACCACTCTAAATAGGTAAAATGTTTTAGAGAATTAATGCCTTTTTCATTCAGTATTAAGAGATTCTACAAATGTGCAAATATCGTTATATAAAGTTATCCACATTTAACCAGGATTAAGGGTACCTTAATTTGATAAGACAGAAATACGTCAGACTTTGTTGTAAATATATTATATGCATATTATAACAAATATAACATGTTATTATATATAACATGTATAAAAAGGGTAGAAGGCAAGAGCAGGAGGAAAAAAATGCTAAGTGTGAAAATATACAGTTTTATATAGCACTAAATGTATGTGATTTATTTTCTGATTCTGCTACTAACATTTTTATAACATTTATAACAACAAAAATTTGACTTGATATCATTTTTTAATCAAAGTTTCCATGTCAAAAATAATATTAAGTATAATGACACAGAATAAAATTGATTAGTAAGCAATAACTAATTTTCAAAAAAATCTCAAGTAATATATTATCCTTATTTAATTTGTTTGGAAATCAGCTCAGAAAGTTTAATTAATACATGAAAAGTCACACAGTTGCAAAGCAGAGAATGTGAGGATTTGAATTTAGTCATCTATCATCAATGTTCTTTCTTTATTTTCCACCAGTGGCCCTTAGTCTTTACTGTACATCAGAATTACCAAGAAGGACATGTAGAAACACATACTGCAGGATCCAAGCCCTGAGTGTCTGATTCAGGGGGTCATAGCCAGGGCTAAACAATGTGCAATACAGAGGATTTCCCAAGTTATACTAATGATGCTTAAATAAAAACTTTAGATAAAACAGAGAGTGATTATATCTCAGAAATGCTTGTAAAATTGCTGATCGGCAGCACAAAGCCTTCAGACAAACAAAATAAGAAAAGATGAAGCAGGCTCACTTCATTCACTACCTCAGAGGCAGCAATTCTCGGAACCACACTCCCTTTAGTCCTGGCTTCACTGTTTACAAGATGTATGTCTGTCTTTTGGGCCCACTAGCCTCCTCTGCAAAATGGGTATAATCAGAGTTTCAGCCTTCTAAGATTATTTTGAAGATTTCAAGGGTCAATACGCCTAAGCTACTTAGATTTGGGCCTGGTATAGGGTAAACACTCAATAAGTATTAATCATGATTCTGTTAACAATTTGTTTCAGATAACTGAATGCTAAAATTAGAAGAGAGACATATTGTCTTATATAGTATTTTTTTCTGAGAAAATAAATAAACAAATAGAGATAAAAGTTTCTTAAATTAAGAAAAATCCATTGTGTAATTTTTTGTATCAAAGTGGCTAGAATTTTAAAGCTAAGTTTTGTAAAGACACACCATATTTCAATGAGGTGATATTTGTATTGATCTTTCATAAATCCTAATAGCAAAACATAGCAGTAAATCATAAATCAGTGAAGGGATTTCTGAAGTGAGTTGGCATAATAGGTCCTTGGCACTTTGCTTTAAGATGATTTATCTTCCATAAGGCTCAAACTTGAAAAGTTTAGATGACTAGAGCATGACTATGACTATTAGACTCTTTGTTTGAAACATTAGAAGTTGTCTGTCATACACACGTGGCGCTAAGAACAAAATCATGGTTGATTTGTTACTGAATTTTCTTACAATGATGGTGTTGGCTACATTAGAAGTAGTATGAGAAATCAAGTATATTACTGTATTTAGCAAATTCAGGAACAAGACTCTTTCACAGAGAAAAAATAAGGTTAATTCACTGCAGTACAGGGTAGCTATAATCATATGTGTAGGTAGCATGGACCATTCAGTGTTCAAGGTAGAAAAATAAGAGAAAGAAAACAAGAGACTTGAGGAAGGATTTTCCCTATAGAAAAGTAATATGGGACTTCCCATCTTAGGGGAAAGTCTAGACATAAGGAGGAAGAAAATATATCTGCAAGAGAAAATAACAATAAATTAATTTGGCAAAAATAGAGATTTAAGATGTTCTTCCTATGCTAATATTAAAACATCAATAAGATTTATTTTTATTTTTGTCAGTATTGACAAATGTAGCTTTCTCTTACTTTTACTTTGGCAGACTTCAGACAGGACCTTTCTCTCTAGTGACTAATCAAATTATCTGTTCCACTACTGATCAAAGCTAACTTATAATCACTATGTTGCTGAAATATATAATAGCTATTAAAATTATGAACTCTTTAATTTTTATAGCAATTCAAAACCATAATGCATTTTATCACTTGAATTAAAATTTTATGTTAACCTAATAAACCTTCCAAAACCTATAAATAAGAATTCAAAAGCCCAGGGATCTGTGTACATTCATGAGACACAATATAACTCCTATTATGGAATGTAACTTTCCAATTACTCTTCTGCCTTTGGTTTAGAGCACCACTAGCCCATTTTCAGGAAGGTAATGAATTATAAATTACTAACTTAGTCCTGGGGGAAAAACTTCGGTCACTTTTAAATTATAATACTTTAATATTTGTGCTGCCTCTTATAGACATCATATTCACAAGTATTTACAGTATCTGAAACTCCGAAATGTCCCAGGAGTAGGAGTGGAAGTTCTAAGGGCTTTTATATGCTTCCTGTTGCTAAGGTAACCACATCCTTGATATCCATGTGTTCAACATGTCACTCTCATTTTGTGTCTCGCTCTCAGAGAGCCAGCACGGGTGCATGGCATCAAAGAAACACAAGAAATAAAAAAAATAAAATAAATAAAAAAGACAAAAGACCAAGGGAACTGTTCCTTCTCAAAGATATTTGTCTGCAGTAAATTCTCTCAAGATAATGTTGAATGAAATCCTTCAATTTCTAAATTGATCATTAAGTACTACAGTAAATTGAAAGAAACAAGTTTTTTTATGAGTCAACTATAGAATAACATTCACACATGAAGCAAAAGCAAAGGGATACTGAATTAGAATACAGATTGCTAAATAAACTCAACAAACTTTTACAAAGGTTAACTATAAATATACCAAACATAATTGCCTAAATATCAAAGTCAGCTCAATCATGAAAACTTTGATCAACATTAAAAGCCCATTTAAGAGAAAGGAACTTAAACTTATATGATAAATATGAACAAATCCATTAATATTTTTATTACTCTTTGAAACAAATCTTTCCTATATTCTGATTTCTTTGTAAAAATATATTTAAGTTTAGGTCAATAGAAGCAGTAATTTAAAATTTAAATATTAAGCTAACTTAAAATCATTATATATATAATATTCAGAGGAATTTAGATATATTTTCATCAGTCCCAAATTAAAAACAAACAAATTATCTTTCTGTGTCTAATTCTAAATATATCTGGTGGCATGAACACTGTAGGAGATGACTAAAGGCAGTCCACCCAAGAAATACCTGTTCTTCCCCCTTGAATTTTTGTCTATGTCTGTCTTTATCATTACTGACTGCAGTTTCAGGTTTCAATATAACAGAATTCTAAGTTTTATCTCTATATCTATGTAGACATCAGAAATCCAGCAACTTCTTTTGATTTAGCATAATCTTCAGTTTACAGCAAGAGCAGCCCAGTTTCTTTTTCTCCTTTTTTAGTGCCTGTCTCTCCAACAATCCCTATAACTCTGAGACACTGCCTACCAAGATTGAGCCAAAGCTTAAACTGCTGAATATAAAGTATAGAAAGGGCTTCAGTGTCACCCAGCAATGTTAATATATGGACAAATGGTCGAAAAGTGAATTGCATTATAGAGGACACTTCTTAATACAATATAAATATTGTATCACCATTTTAGCATTTTGGACAGCTACTGCTATTCCTTTAAAAAAAAGTATTGACAACCCATGACATAGAAATTCTAATATAAACATTTTACTACTAGAGCAAACTTAGAGAAAATACATACCTAATTCTGATCTGGGTCTCTTAAACAGTACAGATAAAAGTGTACATTTTCTTACAGTACTCAAGTAAAAAATACTTACATGGTTTGGTTTTAAAGTGCACAGATTTTTTTTTTTTTGTCACAGAGCATTAACAACTAATGTTAAGGACATAAGAAAAAATGGTGATCAGTTGGCGAGTCTCAATAAAAATTAAAGGTATATAGCACTGATATTAGTCATGGCTTTTCTTTTTTCTTTTCTTTCTTTCTTTTTTTTTTTTACTAGGGATTGAACTCAGGGGCACTGGACTACTGATCTACATCCCCAGCACTATTTTGTATTTTATTTTGAGACATGGAGTTGCGTAGCACCTCACCATTGCTGAGGCTGGCTTTCAACTCACAATCCTTCTGTCTCTGTTTCTGATCGGCTGAGATTATAGGTGTGCACCACTACTCCCAGCTAGTCACAGCTTTTCAAACTGACCAATTGACCAGCCTGTTGACTCCAACTGATTCAGGACTTAAGACTTTTTAAAACCAAAAATAATACTTTTTAAATAAACTTTTTGAAACATAATTTTAATACTGATACAGGTAAATTGTAAAAAAAAACATGAAAATGATATGTTCATTAATTGTTTTTATGCAGGTGTTTTAACAGTAAAAGTCTGATACACACCCCTCTACATCCTGAGATAAGAAACAAGACAAGGATATCTTATGTGTAATTTTAGATTTCTACAAATTTGAAGTATATAATTCTCCGTGCCTTATATTAACATTTTTAATATGAAATATTCATCAAAGCAAAATTCTACCAGTAACATAGTATTCTATCAAATTGATATACATATATTTAAACATTTCCCATTATTGGAAAATGTGATTACTTTTAAGTTTTTTTTTTTTTTTTTTTTTTTTTAATAAACAACATTTGGAAAGCATACTGGGTCAAATAATAGGGGAACTTAAAAGACTTTGATCTACTTGACAAAATCCTTATCCTGTAAGTTTTCACTAATTCGTACCCCTACCAGAACTGCCTATCTTACCCAATATTAAATAGCTTGAAGTAATATTTTGAAATTTCAAAATTTTTATATATCAAAGACAGAAAATGTTAATTTACATTAAGAAGCCTTAATTTTCTTAATTTATATTTTTATTTATATAAAAATATTTTTCATGTTTATTGGCATTCTTATTATTTTATGTTATCTGTTCATATTTTGAAATATTTTATTGGAATGTAAAATAATTTTATTTGCAATTGATATATAAAAGTATGAACTTGCACATAATCATGTGTCAAAAGTGTTTTATCATTCTTTAAATCTAGTTTAATGAATCAAATTTTAATTTTTTAGAAAGAAAACAATTATTAGTTCCTTTTTAATTTCCTTTTGAGATTTGTCAAATTGTTAGCAATATATTCAATATAGTTTCATTTATAACTCTATAATTCATGCAGTTTTGATAAGTTTATCCACTGTTAAAAAATATACATACATTGAAAACAAAGCAAAAGAAGGATGATATCAATATCATGCTGATACATTAAATAAAAGGCCCACACAAGGTGTATTTAATTCACAAAGAGAATATTATTTCCTTTGATATATTATTTACTCTTAATCATTGTCCAAGTTCTCAAATTATATATTAATTTATTATTTTTTTTCTAGTGGATACCCAATTGATTTTTGCCCAAAAGTAATCTCAAAGGTTCAGAGTTATTTTTCTATCTTCTAAAAGTTTTTATATAATATTAGCAATTTTATTCCAACATTTCTTTTTCATGGACTGCACTGAATACTTAGTTCTTCAGATATTCTTGAAACCTGATGGATCATATAAATTGATTTCTTTATTAATTTTTTAAATTGGTTTATATATTTTTTGACACATGTTCCTTTAGATTTGTATAACGGTCATGTTTACATGACATTTATAACTTTATGAGAATTAACAGTACCTATGGATCTACATACAAATTTAAGTTCCATATATTTTAATCAAAAACTTTATCTTCATTATATGCTATTTATTTAGCATCTTTTATATTTGTACTCTTGTTACTAAAAAAATATTCTTTGATACTTTTACTTGTTTCATTTATTTTGGTTTTTAATATGATTTGAATGATCATATATTATTTGGGTTTAATTCATGTTACTTTTATTTTATCAACATTTTAAACTTTAATCTTAAATATCAAAAAAGAAAGGTAAGCTTTGCATTTTATCATAGTTTTAAACCTTTTCTGCTACTCACTTTACTGGCAACCCAACTCTAGTGGCTTTCTTATAATGCAGGCTTGGGTTTCAGGTTGAGACTATTGAAAATACATTATTATTGATGTTGTTGTTAACCCTCTTTCTCCTCCTCCTTCTCCTGTTGAAACTCTTGACCCTTTGTATCCATAGGTTTTACAACTACAGATTAAACAATTTCAGATAAAAAAATATTTGGAAAAAAATTGCAGCTGTAATTAATATAACCAGACATTTTTTTCTTTATCATTATCCCCTAAACAGTATGACAACTATCTACAAACCATTTACATTGCTTTCGATGTTATAAATAATCTTTTAAAAATAATCTAAAGATAATACATACAGGAGGATGTGCTTAGGTTATATGCAAATACTATATCTTTTATTGAAGGGACTTATGCTTTTGTGGATTTCAGTATCCTCAGAGTACTTGGAACTAATTTCCCATGTATAATAAGAAATAGTTATCTGTGCTTTCATTCAAAAATATCTCCACTAAATTTTATCACCACAACTAAAACAAGGTTAATTAATAATAATATGCCAGAACTGTGGAGAATATTTAAGATACCTTATTTGGCCACTAATGATCTTTTTAGTTTGCTTTTTATTATTACTCCCACCTAAGAAAACAATCTGAAGCTTTGCCCAAGGTCACAGATTTCTTCTGCTGCTGTTGTTGTTTTTAGATATACATGACAGTAGAGTGAATTTTGACATATTATACATACATGGAATACAACTCCTTTCAATTAGGATCCCATTTTTGTGGTTATACATAACGTGGATACAGTAGTTGTGTATTCATTTATAAGCAAAGGAAAGTTATGTCTAATTCATTATACTGTCCTTCATATTCCCATCCCCCTTCCTTTCCTTCATTCCCATTTTGTTTAATACAATGAACTTCCATTCTTCCCCTTCCTACCCTTCCTTGTGGTGGATTAGCATCCATATACTAGAGAGAATATTCAGCCTTTAGTTTTTGGAACTGGCTTATTTCACTTACCATGATATTTTACAGTTTCATCCATTTACCTGCAAAATCCATAATTCTACTCTTCTTCATGGCTGAGAAATATTCCATTGTGTATATGATAAGGCTGCATCACAGTAGTGTGCTGATTTTAAGTCCTTTGGGTATGGACCTAGGAGTGGAGTGAGATAATTGAGTTAAATGGTGGTTCCAGTCCAAGTTTTCTAAAGAATCTCTATACTGCTTTCCAGAGTGATTGCACCAATTTGCAGACCCACAGGAATGTCTGAGTGAACTTTTTCCCCCACATTTGCACCAACATTTATTATTTGTATTCTTGATAATTGCCATTTTGACTGGAGTGAGATGGAATTTCAGAGTAGTTTTAATTTGCATTTCTCTAATTGCTATAGATGTTGAACTTTTTTTCACATACTTGTTGATCTTCTGTGAATTGCCTCTTCAGTTCCTCTGCCTATTTATTGATTAAGTTATTTGGGTCTTATGATGGCAAGTTTTTTGAGTTCTTTGTATATCCTAGAGATTATGGTCCATTTGAGTTGTAGGTGGGAAAGATTTTCTCCCATATTGTAGGCTTTCTGTTCACATTCTTAATTGCTTTCTTTACTGTGAATAAGCTTTTTAGTTTAATACCATCCCATTTATTGATTCTTGATTTTACTTCTTGTGCTTTAAGAGTCTTATTGAGGATGTCTGTTCCGAGCTGACATGATGGAGAGTTGGGCCTATTTTTTCTTCTATCAGGTGCAGGGCCTCTGGTCTAATGCCTAGGTCCTTGATCCACTTTGAGTTGAGTTTTGTTCAGGGTGAAAGATAGGGGTTCAATTTCGTTCTATCACATGAATTTTTAAGTGGCCCACTCAGGAATGAAATATACTTTGTCTTCCTAGAACCTGTGTTTTAAACCACTGTCGGATGTTACTTTTTAATTTATATTCAACTTCGTGTTTGTCTGACATCAATGCTCATTATCAAACATTTTCTGTCATGTTCCTGTATTTAAAAATAATTGGGTTGCATCTTTTAGTTACCCATATTACACTGTCAAGATTATTTTCCTTAAAGATGAAACACTGAGAAATATTTTCTAAGACCTTAAATATGAAAGTCTATATTTTTATTGCTTTCACAATTTTATGACAACTCAATGGCAAATAAAGATTGCATATCATAATCTTTTGCATTTTAATTCAGTAGATTTTGCTCCAGTAGCACATTTAATGTCACATTGCAAACAGAAAAGAAGTTTCCATCCCAAGTTTTCAGTTTTATCTCTTAGTTTTCTATCCAAATGCTAATTCCTCAACTAAAAAAAATAAGTGGTAATTACAACATTTTCAGGATATATCCAGATATTTATCTCTTTCCATCAATTTTGTATGTAATATAGTGAACATTTTTGCTATAAGTAATCAATTCTTTAGTTGTGAAAAGTTTTCAAGTATAATAATTGTTACACTTGTTTTTTTCATGTCCCCTATAATTATTCTTTCTACTTTCAATTCATTCAAGAATATCTCACAATCTTTTCCTTATTGACTATTTTCATAGTGAGTACCAAAGAATTCTCTAATATATTTCACCTTTCACAGATAAATTACTTTTCTATTGGCTCTATGTTATTTGTTTCCTTTTTTTTTGTATCAACACTGGTAAATCTCAATTATTTCCGGAGTACATATTAACCTGGACTTCAGTTTCTAAAATGAGGGTTTTGTGAATTGCTTGTTGTCCTATTTGGGGAATAATGGGCAGCAAATCAATAATTTAGCAGAAATATACTTGTCTAAAAATGAATGAGCAAATAAAAGCAAATAAGAAAATATGGTTTAATAGGCAAAAGGATATAAGTAATAAGATAGACATGTCATGATGTGGGCTTAATACAACTACACAATAGGACATAATGCAATATTTTAAAAATCAGAATAATAATGGGGAAAAGTACACGGATTGCATTTCAAGAGTGATAGAATCAACAAATTTTACTTTGTATTTCACCTACCATGCTTATTTTCAGATATGTGTGCCCAGTTATTTTTGATGATGATGAAAATGATAACAATAAAAGGAGGCAAAGAATATATGTACCATATACAATATTATTATGTTCAAAACCCTGAGATAGGTGTGTGATTTCTTTGCTTGTTTATTTTTGATATGAAGTACAATAACTGAAAAGTTGGAAATAGAAATGTGTATCATTTAATGGGTTTTATTGTTTTTTTTTAATACTTGAGTACTGAATACATTTTTATCCCATGGATAACCAATACTTTTCATTGTTTTAAGTTAGATATCTAGATAGCTAGTCCAATTTCTAGTAATGAAAGAGTTTTGCCAGAACTCTAAAATTTATATAAACCTTTAACATGCATACAAAGTTAAATATCTAATACTTAAACACAATATATGTTTTCATTCTATAAGTTACAACCTGGTTCATTGTGAAGACATTTAAATTAGAATAAATGCTTAAGCCAATAGGAAGACTTCCTAAACAAACCATTTTACTTTCTTTTATTTCTAACCAAAATCATACTGAAAAATAATTAAGAATTCTTACACTTCACTGCCAAGAAAGAGGACCTTTCCCACAGAACAAAAGAGCTTCTCAGTAAAAAAAAAAAATGTTCAGAAATGAAGACCTCAAGGTCTAAGTACTGTCATTTAATTTGAATTTTCAGCACAATATTAAGGGATTGTTCTTCATCAGTTGCCACCCACATGCCATTGATCAGCAACCTCCTTTATTTTTGAGCTCCAAATGTTCTAAAGTGTCGCTTTGACAGCTAAAAATTCTCTAAACAGCCCAAGGGACATTTAAATATCTAACTTCCATAAAAAGAGATTTTAATATAAATGATGCAGAATGTAATGAGACAATACTAATTATATATTGTACTTAAGGAAAATGTCTAAAAATAATGCATTTTTTAAAAGGGCTAAGAACTATGGTAATGCAGTCAATAAAATGAGTTAAGTACAGGGCAGTGTAATTTGAATCACTTTACAATTGAAAAAAAATTTTTTTAGTTATACATAGAAACAACATCTTTATTCTTTATTTATTTTTTAATGTGGTGCTGAGGATTGAACCCAGTGCCTCACGTGTTCGAGGGATGTGCTTTGCCACTGAGCTGCAACCCCATCTTGGAAAAAGGTTTTAATAGTCCATTCACATTCTATGTTTTGTATAGAAAAAGGAACAATTAAAAATAATTTCTGATGTCTTTTTAGTCTTTCATATATTCTAGTTCCTGTTTTTCTCTTATATTTATCTTTCACTAGAAACCTGAAGTACTTACATTAAAAATATTGCTTACAGTCATGCAGATGACTTCAAATATTTCTTCACGGTGAATTGCTCATTTACCTGAGTGTTTAACAGTGTCAGTGTGCTCAACATTATCATATTTAATTGAATAGTTCAACAAGATAATATGCCAGGGCACATATCATCCTGTGAAATCATCCAATGCATTAGACTCACAACAAATAAAATAACACTTAAATGCAATACAGGGGACTTAGAGGAAATTACAAAAACAGTAGAGACAAAAGAGAGATGAGCAAGAAAGAGGAAATTTGATGGAGAAAATAAACTTAACTGGATATAAGAGATTTCTGAAGTTTGATGACATCAATTCTTACATTTTATTTTCTCAAATGGCACTAAGAGTAGACACAACTCAGATATTCCTCATCACCAACACATATTTGACTTGTCCTCAAGAGTACCTTCTTATCAAGTGAAGCAGAGAAGTATTCAAATCCAAATGCAAGTTTCAAATAATATGGAGTAACAATGTGTCAGTCATTTAGAAAATTTTTGAAAGATTTTGAAGTTGTGAAAATGATTAAAATTACTAAGGCAATTAAAATAGTATGGAATGACATCAGGATTATCTCTCAGGATTATTTATTCATCCTAGAGCTATTTATCAAATATTTTAAAGATCATCACATTTGGCTTACTTTTACTGAACTCCAAATTATAATAACAGTTACTATGTTTCTTACTTCTGAAACAAAGACAAATGCTTTGCCTGATTTTTCCCAAAACTTCTCAAGATTAACAAATGCTTAGGAAACTGATGGACTAGGACTCACATTCCAGCTTTATCACTGGCCAAAAATTTGACCTCTGATAAATTATTAAATATCTTTGTACTTCATTTTCCAGATATGTAAAATGATAATAGAAATCCTTTTATTTTTCTCCTCCCCCCTATATTTTTTGGTGCATTATAATTGTACATAAAGTTGTGATTCATTGGTACATATTCATACATGCATACAATAAAACAATATAATATGGTCAATATCATTTCCCCAGAATTTCCCCTTGCCCTCCCTTGCTCCACCACTCTGATCTGTTTCCTCTCAACTGTTCCTTCTTTAATTTTCATGAGAACCCCTCTCCACCTTTCTTTTATTTTTTTTCTCTAGCTTCTACAGATGACAGAAAACATAGAACCCTTGACTTTCTGAGTTTGGCTTATTTTGCTTACCATAATGGTCTCAAATTCCACTCATTTTCCAATAAGTGACAAAATTTCATTCTTCTTTTAGGCTGAATAAAACTCCATTGTGTACACATACAGAAATACTTCTTATTAGAAGATAATTGGTGTAGAAGAAAACCAATAGCAATTAAACATTTTTCAATAAGTGCCAAATTTTTGTTGTGATTAATCAGGGTTGAAATGGCCTAATTGGGAATTTTTTAAAAAAATGTAATTAAAATTATGGATATGAATTTACCTTAAATAAGATAAATATAATCTTGTAAATACAAGTATGTATTTATTCTTAGAACATAATAAAGGATTGTATTAATGGAGAGGGAGGTATAACTGTTTTGGATAAAATACATGATAGCATGATGTGACTTACAGGAGGAATTTTCTTCAAATTTCAAATTTTAGGTCCCAAGTCAACATTTTTGCAAAAAAAATCATATTATTTAAAACAAAACTCTTCAAAATAGATAAACTAAAAATAAAGTTAATCAAGAAAAGAACCACTTGCTACTTAAGTAATTATAGCATGTACCTCCATTTTAGATATTCCATATACTTCATTTTGATCTAAAACCAAATTGTCTTCATTGCATCAGTAAAATATTAGATAAGGTATGTGAATATTTTAAATTATTTTTTAAAATCTTTGTAAATGTTAGGAAGAAGTAGTTTGGAGTTTTATTGTTGTTTTTACAACCAAATTAGGTACAGATATTTTAAATGATTTTATTTCTGAATTGACTCACTCTGAAGATCATTACAAAGTATTGACAAAATATGTGAAATGATGTTCCTCTAATTATACTTAGAAACTCACATTTAGATATAATGATATGAACCATACTAACCTTGTGAATATAGTTCACAAGGAACTTAAATCTACAGCTTTCTTATAAGAACGAATTTACTTTGAGTATTAAAAGCCATGGGCCTTTTCATTTTTAAGACCAAATAACAAGCATATAATATTCCTTAATGGATTTTTAAAAATGGCACAATTGTTGTAAAACTGTAAAATGATAGGATATTCATAGCAGTTGAAATTATGAAGCTAAAATGTGTGACATGAAACAACATAGTTACAGGTTTTCTTTAATACTTGGACTCATAAAGCATTTGGTTTGAAAACTTTAAGATCACATCATATGACAGTGGGATGAATCAGACAGAATTCCCCTATGTGCATATATGATTACATGACCATGTACAACCAGAAGAATGAAAAGCTACACTCCATTTATGTATGATATGTCAAATGCATTCTACTGTCATGTAAACCTAATTTGAACAAATTAAAAGAAGATCACAGCATATAACATACATCCATTTTCTTTAGATATGGTTTTCTATTTTTTTTTAGTTCATATCATCCAACATAAATTTTTACACATTTTAAGCAGACTAAGAGAGTACATGCTGTCACAATGAGTAGTTTGCTACAGAAACTTAAGAGTATTTATTTAGACATTAAATCAGTTCATCCATAAGAAATTTGAAATTGAATTATAATACAAGGAACAAGTTTGGCAGTTCTTTCTGTGATTATATCAAGCATATAAATGTATCTAAGTCATAATGGACAACCATTTTACTAAGCAAGTTGCTATATTAGGCAACTTAATGCCCCCTTATTTAAGTTTAACTAGTACCATGTAAGCATTTCCATAAAATACATAAACAGAAAGAAACATCTAATTTAAAATTTAAATTAAATCATAAGAATTCAATGTTTTTAATATGTATGAACCACAAGATCATGAATCAAGTTGAACAGAATGTTACAAATATAAACATATAACTTAAAGGAAGTTTCCAAGATTACACAAAGATTCTTGCAGAGGATTCTTAAATAAAACCTGGTGTGGTGGCATATACCTGTAATCTCAGTGGCTTGGGCAGTGAAGGCAGAAGGATTGCAAGTTCAAAGCCAGCCTCAGTAACTTGGAGATACCCAAAGCAACTCAGTGAGACCCTAAATAAAACTTTAAAGGGCCTGGGGATGTGGCTTGGTGGTTGAGTGCCCCTTGGATAAATCTCTGGTACCAAAAATTTAAAAACCTATCCTATATTATGCTAATTGAGGTATTGTTGAATTTCAATAAAAACTGGTCTTTAAAGAGAAGGATTTCTCAGCTAATCATTATCATATTTGGAGTTGATAAAAACTCATATATACATACCATCAGGATCAGAATAAAGAAATGCCATTATCTTGATTATGTGGTATATTTCAAGATAATCTTTTTTGGGGGGAGGGGATACCAGGTATTAAACTCAGGGGCACTTCCCCACTGAGCCACATCCCCAGTCCTATTTTGTATTTTAATTTAGAGACAGGGTCTTACTGAGTTGCTTAGCACCTCACTTTTGCTAAGGCTTGCTTTGATAATGGCAAAAAAAGAATGATGGAAAATGTTACACTATTTTTCATTTAGTTTTCTTTCTTTTTCAAGTCTATCATACTCTAGCAAAAAAAGCATATATGAGTGAACTTTTTCCCAAAAAAATGTGAAGTCAGGATGCCACAGTCTGGCTGGGCACAAATCACCGAGCCGCCACAGCCACAAAGCACTTGTATATCAAACAGGAAGCTTTATTGCCCAAACTCCACCAGCACTCCAGGCACACTCCCCGCTTTCTCCTCCAGCTCTCCACCGGGCTCTGCCCCAACTCTCTGGGAACCCCACGACAACTCAACTCCAATGTAATGGGTGCCTGAGGCAGCAAGAGCTGCCCTATTGCCGGACAGCAAAGGTCTAATATACAACTGAATACACAGCTTAACTAACCATCATCATCTCAATGGCTCACTGGCAGCACCTTTCAACCATTCCCTCTGGCAAAATGCCAGGTGTCATTCTGACTAGGCTGTGGCCCTCAACATCAGGATATTAAAGAATGATATTGATTGTCCAAGATTTATTTTGGTTTTAAAAATTAGAAATTATTTGCCATTGCAATAGACTAGAAATATGGAAACAAGTTTTGCATTGGGAACAGCTATCCAGATATGTAGTGTGTGTGTGTTTGTGTGTGTGTGTATGTGTGTGTGTGTGTGTGTGTGTGTGTGTGTGAGAGAGAGAGAGAGAGAGAGAGAGAGAGAGAGAGAGAGAGGTCCACCTGTCTGTTATCCTGTTTCTTTTTCTTTTTAACCTTTAAATTGTGTTCTAAAAAATCAAAATGTTCTACAAGAAGATTTTTATTTCTGTCGTTTGTACTGTATGATTCTGAAGAAACGAAAGTCCACACTTAAGCAAATCAACAAAGAAGAAATAAAAAATACAACAAAAAGTCTTACTACATTTCAATACCACATGCAAATAAACTGCATTTTTTCAGTTTTACATTGGGCTGTATTACTCACAACTTCATCAATGCACCAAAATATGGAAGGAAGTACTTACATTTAGATTGGATAAATAAAGTAGTGAATAAAAGCCTCCATAGTAACATTCAAATTGACCATGACTGTCAACTGTGACTTATTCAAAGGCTATAAATTACCCATATTCACATGCATCCTCAGAAAGATCCAAAAGAAACTGGACAGTTAGGAATGCTCCAAAGGTGGTACAATATCTTTCCTGCTTAGCCTTCAATGTCAAGGTCATAATTTTTGACCAAATGTTGTACTGATCAAATATTCATTATGTATTGAATGCCTAGCTCCTATTTAAGTTAAGTAAATATTGGTGACACATCTGATATAATGAGTTAATATTGATACGAGTTTTCTCTCTTTGGTTGAAATACACACAATATTGTGATATGCACACATACATATATAGACACAAACAGGTCATTTGTATGCATACCTAACATACATAGATTGTGCTCCTTGTAAATAAACCTTGGGATGGTCCAAGACTAGCAAGGAACATTGCAATTTTTATTGTCAGGGTTTTCTTTTAATTGGGAGAAATATTTTAATAGCAAATATGCTGGAAAAGAATATTTTAATACAGAAACATCATCACATATTTCACCTAAAGTCAAAGGGAAAATATGATTTAATTTTGAAATTTGCATTTTAAAGCAATATTTTTGGAACAAGTATCCATCATTTATTGGCAGTTAGTCTATGTTGTTATTACAGATAAATAATAGTTTTCCAGTACTATTCCTGGTTTAGTAACTGTTTTTTTTTTGTGCATTTCTCATTAGAAGTGTTTGGGTTTTTTAAATTTTTTTTTTAGTTGTAGTTGGACACAATACCTTTATTTATTTATTTTTATGTGGTGCTGAGGATTGGACGCAGTGCCTCACACGTGCTGGGTGAGAACTCTACCACTGAGCCACAACCCCAGCCCCTAGAAGTATTTTAATATTGCTATTTTAGGTGAGATTATTTTTCTATTATTTTTAGCTGGCTATTGTTGGTATGAAGTAAAAGTATTCATGGGAATATTGAGCTTGAATCTATGTACTTTGATGAATTCTTCTATTAATTTGAATCCTTTGTTCATTGACTGTCTTTGAATTTTGAGGTTATCATATCACTTACAAATAATTAATATTTTTCCTCTCTTTCTTAATAGTTAACTCTCATGTTTTCTGCTGTATTATACATTATCTAAATTCACTCCAAATAGTTGAATGATAGCAGCAATGCATGCTTATATTGTTTGGGATACAATGGAATTTCCATTACATCTCACATGTATTTAAATTTGTTATATTCTCAATAACAGAGTTTATCATGATAAATATTTGTCTACATAAGAGATATTTTAGTAGATATTTACCAAATATGTACAATAAAGTAGTCCTTTGATTAGCCTACAATTTTTTAAAACAATTTTTTAGATGTTGATGAACCTTTATTTATTTATTTATATGTGGTACAATGCCCTACTACTGAGCCACAAATCCAGTCCCTGATTAGCCTATAATTTTAAAATTAATACTTGTAAAAATATTTTTATAACATAAAACAAGATTTCCAATAGGAAGTAAAAATGAGCGTTTTTGACTATCATGAAAATTGAAAAAAAATGGAACTTATATCTGTGGTTTGAAGTTTCAGGAAACTAGGAACTACAGAAATGATAATTTTTAATTAATGATTTGAATGAAAACAAATGAGTTTTAAATTAATATTTTTAAATACACACTTGCATTTGTTAAAATAACTCCAAAGTAAATGTGTACTTAATTTTTATGAGTAGGACATATTTCAGGATGTTTTAAGCAGGAACAAAACCAATATTTATTTTTGGCACCAAAAAAGCCTAAAGAGTACAAACATGTATCATGAATATTGAATTGGGATCTTTGGGATTATAACACAGAGATTCAAAAGACTGAAGTACAGAATTATTAAAATTGAAGTAGTACATGAGATATGAAGGCAAAGAACTGACTTTAACCCTGGTTCTGTTTTTAACTATCTATATGTTTGTGGATTCATAATTTATTTTTCATGAACTATAATTAGTCTATGTGAAATAAGAAGTAAATGATATGTTTCTATTTTTTCATCAAGAATGTTTCTGTTTTATTTACTTTGTCCATACCCCAGTGGCTATTATCAATATTCTATCATGAATTAAAGTATTAATAGAGGAAAAACAATAATTGTTCTCTGATATCCTTGACTACCTAATCTTTAATTTGTTTTCTGGAGTGTCTACATAAGCCTTTATAGAAATGATCAGTTGGTTTATTTAAATCAAATTGTGATGATTAACTGGACTATTGATTATGTGAAAATATTGGTTAAAATCTAAGCAAAAATAATGGAATAAATTTATAATACAGATCTACACATAATCAGATCAAAATGATGCTCTTACTTTAAAAATAATTTTAAAAAAAGAAGTCAATAAATTAATATATGTCAAAAATATCTCCAATCTGGTGGAGTATTTGAAGTTATAAGTAGATTCACACAAAAATTTCTATACACAAATTTACATACTAAAATTTCTGTACATACATATACTACATGTATACACAATATTCATTCCCTGTCCATTACTTAAAAATATCTTAGACTAGGAAGATTATTTTTCAAGTTACTAGTTTTTTTGTTTGTTTTCTTTATTCATAATAAATTTTAGTTTGGTTACTTAAGCTAATTTTTCCCTTAATAAAATTTACATCCAATTACACACATGGACACTGGTGAAGTCTCCCACTGTACAGCTCAGAAAGAAAAAGAGGGGGCTCCCAAGGGCCGCCTGACCTTTTCGATGGGAGGCCAACTCCAGACTAGAGATGCCGTACCTTGTATTATAAAAGAACAGGTCAATGCCAAGAGGAATCCCAAAACAAACAACCAAACTGGATTTTAGCTCTGCGGCACAGACCTCGGCGCATTGCAGTTCCGATCCTGCTCCAGTATAGACCTCCGTCCTGTCTTCCTGTAATTCCTCTCTGTTCTATCTGAACATTTTAATCAAAATAAGAGTGATTTCAGTCACTTTTCTTATTAAAACTGCCAGAAAGACACACACAGTTACATCTTCTCATATCATGTGTGCACAGATGCACAAAAAACACCGACATGGATTTTACTCAATGATCAAGGTCAGAATGAGGGATATATTTATAATCAAGTTGAAAAATCCGAAGGTGTCCACTTAAACATCTCGGTATGTTATATCCAAATGTTCACTCTTTACCACGGAAAAAGGAAATTTTATCCAGAAAACGTTAAGGTCTTAAGAAATAAATACTCACATTTTTCTTCCATGTATACAAGGTGGGTTTTTGGGTTTGCTTTGGTTTGTTTTGTTTTTGTGGTACTGGGGATGGGACTCAACAAGTTAATGTTAATCTTATACTTGACCCATTTTATTAATGTATTTAGATGTTGGCAACTCTGTGAAGTTGTGATGTTGAAGCAGAAAGAAGGGATAAGCCTACCAGAAAAGAAAGGAGAAGAGGAAACAAAATAAAGGGGAGGGGCCATTCTTAATGCCTTAAAATTACAGGAGATATTACTTCTTTGATCAGGAAGTTTTGAAAAGTATATTTTCTGCCAAAGAAAGAAAGAACCCCCCCCCCCACACACACACACATACCACACAGAGAGAGAGAGAGAGAGAGAGAGAGAGAGAGAGAGAGAGAGAGAGAGAAAATAAAGCAACTTGAAAGATAAGAGTGGTGAATACAAGAAAGGATTCTGCAAAGTTTCTCTAAATATTCTGGATAATATTATCCATCCAGATTTTCAAACCATATTCTAAAACATAACCTTTAATTAGTTACTGAAAAAAACAAGTGCTTTAAAACATTTATTAGAAGTTGCAGGAGCTGCAAATGAAAGTCTGAATCTGTTTATTATGAAGAGGGAGTCAGGTGGGATGCCTTCTGTTTGCAGAGAGGGCCATTTGCACAGTTTTTCCCCCCTTCCAGAAACCAACTAAGAATGATGCGTGCACATAAGCCAGCAATGGTGGACCTAGGAACACAACAGAGATATTCAAACCTGGTGATGAACATAGACTAACAACTTCAGGGTGAAAGATACTTTGATTCCTAAATTATTTCTGGATTTCAGAGGAAACTACCATCTTGGTCAAACTGCCTATGAGGGGACCCTGCTAACAGCCAAGAGGGACGGGGTAATGTCATTGGCCTGGGAAAGGCTGAAGTCCATGAGAATGGGTTGGATTCAGAGGACAGGTCTCTATGTAACTTCAGGTCTCTAACATGAACTCTTCACAAGCTTTGACACACTTTGGACTAGGTTTCTATAAAATTTCCACCTCTGAGTCCCCTTCTCGGGACCAAGGTGGCAGTGCACCCCCAAATTATGTCACAAATGCCTAGCCCTGAACTCTTGAGGCAGAGTGAGTAAGGGATTCTGGTGAGGTGAATCCTTTTAATCCATAAACAGATTCTCTACTTCCAGACCTGGCTGATCCTCAGGGTTACCTAGGACAGAGGTGGGAAAGGAAGGCAGCTTTTAAATGTGGGCTGTGAGGGGCCTATCTTATTTAGGAATCAGAAATTCCTATTTAACTCCCAAATTGGCATTCTGTAAGATGAGAGGCAAGGCGAATCTGATCACCAGGCAGCCACGAACATGGGTGGGAGCAGGAGTAAGGGTCCACTGATCCAGAGGCATGGGTGCATCTCCTGCAGCTCAGTAAGGGGGCAGGGATCTGCAGCAGTTTAGCCAGACTACCACGCTGCAGGACTGAGGTCTTTGAATCTCCTGGCCCAGAGCCAAAAGTAGCTGCTGCCTGCAATTGCTCTTGTGCTGTTGCCCCAGGACACTGGGCCAGAGATCAAGTACCTTGATTCTAGGTAGCACATCCCTAGGTCCATCTTTATCTCTGGGCCAAGGATACCTGTTATCTGCCCTTGAAATGCTGTGTGCTTAGCATGGCGTATTTGAAACTTGAGCGTGCACAGAAATCTCCTGTAGTGTTGGTTAAAATACAAATTTCTGGGTCCCATTACAGAGTTCAAGATCAGTAGAACTAGAGTGGGACCCAGTGATCAACTTTTCAGGTGCTGCTGCTGCACACTTAGAGAACCATTGCTTTAGTCTGCTTTTTCTCATCTACTTATCTTATTTTATTTGCTATTTGTTCTTTTTCGATATACATGCCAGTTGAGCGTATTTTGACATATTATATATACATAGAGTATAACTTATTCTAATTAGGATCCCATTCTTGTACATGATCTCAGTCTTTCTTTGATTAGGAGGGAAAAGATATTGTAGTATCTAGGACATATGACATGGGATGATATGGCTGACAGGTTGAGGCCCAGGAGTGCTGTAAGAGAAACAAAAAGGCTATGGAAAGGTGAGGTTTAATGTGTTAGTCAGCTTTCTGTTGCTGTAACAAAAGAGCTGAAGAAAACAACCTAAAAAAATAAAGATATTTTGGCTCATGATTTCAGAGCTTTCAGTCTGCTTAGTTACCTCCCTTGTTTTGGGGCCTGAGGCAGGGCAGTACATCATGGCAGAAAGGTGTGGTAGAGTAAAGCTGCTCACCTCATGGCAGCCAGGAAGCAGCAAGAGAACTGAAAAAAAGGGAGTGTAGGACAAATGTAATCCCCACAGGCATGCCCCAAAAGACCTACTCCCTTGAAGTACGTCCCGCTTCCAACAGTTTCCACCACCTTCTAATAGTCCATTTAGCTACAAATTCATAAAAGTATTAATTGATCCAAGGCTCTCATTACCACATCACTTTGTAAAAGCTTCTCCTCTGAACGCAGTTGTCTTGGGAATCAAGCTTTCAACACATGAGCCTTCGGACACATTCCAGCTACACACTGTAACAGTCAGCTTGAGTAGTTACTGCTAACTCCTTATTTGAAGAAGCAGAGGCTAGAGGATCTATGTTCTTTCTTGCCCAAAGGGTACGTGGGGTATTTAAAAATTGTCCTTTCCTTTCCCAAATCTCACCAGAAGAATGACAGTTTTTCTTAAGTCCCTCAGAAACAAAAGACCTAATTATTCACTAATCCACACTGGCACCATTAAGACACTCCAGAGACCAGCCCAAGAATAAAGGTTTTTCTTCAGACAATTATTTGTTATTGCTGAATCAAAGTGCCATCTCTACTCAATCTATACTACACACACACACACACACACACACACACACACACACACATTGAGCACCTGTTTTATACTTCATTTGGTTCCAGGAACTGTGCATAAAACATAATCATTCCTGCTGAAGAGCAGATGATTAAGAAAAAAATTAAAGGGAGGTAATTACTATGTAGAAAAACAAAACAGAAGGTGAAAGAAGGTATGGCAGTTGAGCTACAATTTTAAACAAAGTCGTTACACAAGATGTCATTAGAAAACAAAGACTTGAAACAAAAAATTTAAGCTTGGTATAGCTAGAGGAAGAGTGTATTAATTTCAGGGAAATCAAATGCAAATACTTAAAGGTAGGGTGTTTACCAGATGTATTCACTGAACAGAAGGAGGTCATGTGACTGGAAATTAGTGGTAGGTTGTTATAGTTTCAATTTGCAATGTCTTCCAAAACTTCTGTGGCGAAAGCTTGGTCCTCAATGTAGCAGTGTCCAGAGGTGGGGCTTTTGGCAAGTGACTGAATCATGAGGGCTCTCTTCTGGTCAATGTATTAATCTACTAATAGATGAATAAACTAGTAGGTGGAGGTGGAACTGTAGGCAGTAGGGCATGGTGGGAGGAAGTAGCTCACTGGGGGTATGGCCTCGGGGATTGTTAGGTTCAGATATGAGATATCCCCCCAAAGCTTCTGTTAATGACGGACTATTTTGAGGTGAGATGATTGTAAGTCCTAAAAAGTCCTAACCTAATCTGTTCCATTCTAGTTTGAATAGGCTGACGGGGTGGTAATTTTTGGCAGGTGTTGTGTGATAACTGCAGGAAGTGGATGTCCTAGAAGAGTTGTTCTTCTTGTGATCCCTTCTTCTGTTTCTCTCTTATTCTCCCTCTGCCCCCATTTCCTTGCTGCAATGAGAGGAACAGCTTTCCTTTGCTAGACCCTTCCTCCATGCTGGGCAGCCTCACCCTGGGTCCGGAGCAGCGGAGTTAGCTCTCCATGGACTGAGACTGCTGAAACTGTAAGCCCCAAATAAACTTTTCTTCTCTAA
Source organism: Urocitellus parryii (assembly GCF_045843805.1). Taxonomy (NCBI): domain Eukaryota; kingdom Metazoa; phylum Chordata; class Mammalia; order Rodentia; family Sciuridae; genus Urocitellus; species Urocitellus parryii. The sequence goes on from NW_027554068.1 coordinate 3,593,117, forward strand.
GTTGTTCTTATTGGGTATTTTGGTCACCATTACAGAAATGCTAACTAAAACAGGGACTCTGTCTTGTGCTGGGATGCTTTTTCTCTCTCTTCCTGGCTACCATGAGCTGAGTAGCTTTCTTCCCACCATCTCCTTTTGCCCTGATGTTTTGCCTCGCCTTGAGCCCAAAGCCATGAAGTCAGTCAGTCATGAACTGAAAAGTTGTGAGCCAACATAAATCTTTTCTCCTATAAGTTGTTTATGTTGGATATCTTGGTCACAATGACAAAAATCTGGCTAAAACACGGGTAAGGTCATGGAGATAAATGGAAAGAGAGTTCATAGGTCATTGTTTTTATTTATTTATTTATTTATTTATTTATTTATACTATGAATGAGAACAAAGCTAGGGGAGCTTCGAAAGAGATTCAGAATGATGATCAAAAATACATTTTAGAAGTTTCACTCTGATTGCTATATGAAAAACATACTTGCTTTATGTTAAACCACTTTGTGGAATCTTTTTGTAAACCAATATAGTTACACACACAAGTTCAATGACCAAAGGAAAAAAAAATCTCCTTGAAACTATAGATAATTTACTCTTCAGAGTGAATTGTCTTTAAGTCAACAGGTTACCAGTTCTACAAGTCCCAGGGAACTGAGTTAAAGAAAAGAAATTTCCTTGATTCCAAATATGAGAATGTACCCTGTTTGGGTTCTCAGAGTGGTAGTAAATCACAACTAGTAGTTTATAAACAACCGTGCCAGTGCATTTATAATTCTGGTACCATAATGCCAAACAGGGATAGCCACTCGTTAGTCCTCTTTTCTGTGTATTGTGGAACATCATGCTTCTGTAAATCCCCAAATTCTTTCCAATGTTTCCAAATTCTTGAAAAATATTAGGTGGATAAAGACTAAAATTCAACACCTGCACGGACAAGGTCCTTGAGATATTAATGGGAGAAGATATTGAAATACAGGTGTTGTTTGAATTGATAGTACAGTAAATTCAGGTTATTATAGTCAATCTAGAACTTATAAACTAGATTTATGTCTATTTTTTAGTAACTTAGGTGTGTGAACTGGGGCAAATCACCTTCTGAAGCCTTATTGTCTCATCTGCAAATTAAAGTTATGATGATGATTCTATTTGAAATGCATTTAAAAATTCATTATTATCTGATAAATACCATAAACATTATAAAGAAGTAGGGAAATAGTCTATCAAATTTTAATTTTTTATTAAACCTTTGTTTCTAGTAAAGGGAATAATATTAACTAATCTTTCTCTGTATTGATGTTTATTGCCTTGGTAAAATTAGAAATAAGAAATAATGAAAAAGAATAGAGGCAGGAGGAAAGATAAGAAAAATTGTGTGATTGCCATATCTGTGTGAATGATTTAGGTCCTGGTTACTAGCAGAAGAGCTGTTTCCTAAACTTCAAAATTTCTTTTAAGAACTCCTGCTGCATCTCTGGCACATAAAATCAGGGGAAGAAATATATATTTCTGGTTTATAAAGTAAAACCTGAGAACTAGTGACTTGATGTGTGTGTTCTGGGCAGCAGATTTCTTTATAGCTGGACAATATACTACTTGGATCACTAAGAGTGATGCTAGACATACAGTACAAGGGTTTTGTTTATCATCATACTATTTCAACCCTTCATCCTCCACTCTCGAAACATATGATATTGCTTAAATGCCTGGCAACTTCCCTTTTTTTCATATCTTTCTTCCTGTTTCTACGTTTATGGATTTTCTATTCACTAGAGACATTCAAACAATTCTGGTTATTGCTGTGTAAAAACCACCCCACACTTGGTGATTTAAAGTGTCATTAATTTATGCTCATGGATTCTGTGGGTCAGAATTCGAGGCACAGCTGGGACATCTTGTCTTGTGAAGTCTTCATGGCTGCTTCATGAAGTCCAGGGTACTAGTTGGGGCGATGTGAATGACTGGGGTGTCTCAAATGGCTGAAGTTTGGAATCCTCAGATTCCCGTGACAGGCAGTAAAGCTGGCCTCTTTTGAGATTGTTGACCTATACAAAAACCTTTTAGATGGCTTCATGTTTTTGGTAGCATAGCAACTATATTGAAAGAGTGAGATAGTGTAGCGTAAATTTCCAAAGGACTAGAAGGAAGTTTCATTGATTTTTAATGACTTAATCACAGAAGTCATGATCTTTCTCTGGTGGTTGAAGCAGTCAAACATGCATCTAGAGAATTCATGGTGATAAACCTTGCCTCCTAATGAGAAAAGTGTCAAAAACTTTATAATCATTTAAAATAGTTCCACATACACTAAGTATAAGTGTTCACGTAGCACACAGACTAACTGCTAAATATATTAGTGAGAATGTTTATTTTGTTCCTTGTCGGGTACTTTCCTATTATCCATTCTCTTCAACAAACAGTCCAAATGCTTCAGGCATTGTAGGTCAATATATTTCAGCAGAGGGAAATCTAGGTTTAAGTCAAATAGTGTATGGTATTATTCTGGACACAGGATTGGTCCTGGAAAGAGTATGTATAACAATTGATATCACTGGATGCACTGTCAGAGTCTTTTGAGAAGTTAAATTGTAATTCTTTTGAGATAGGCTCTCACTATATTGTGATATTCCTGCCTTGCCTCTAAATTGTGATATTCCTGATTTGCCTCGAATGTCTGGGATTATAGGCCTGTGCCACTGCACCTGGACTATCTGCTATGATAACACTGTGAGAAAGCAGTATGGGGAACTAAGCAGAGCAAAGAAGTTCACAGACAGGTGGAGTTGGAGCCTTGGTTGAACCATGTCTCCTCTGAGTCCTCTTGTATGTCTCACTTCCATTGCACCATTACACCATAAATTTAATTCATTGCATTGACCTGGATTTCATGTGTTTTTTTTGTTGTTGTTTATAACTTGAGTTCAGAAGCATCAGTAATGATTTTCTGTCTATATAAAAGGGAGAAATTAAATATTTAAAAAAATTAATCCCAAATCCTCTTAATAAGTTTCATCAGTTAATCCTTTTATGCATTTATTGGTAAATTATTTAAATTTGTGTGGTTCTAAAACTGTTTTAGCTGGAGAATGATGGAAACTGACCAATAAAAACAAACAATCTAAATCATTACTCAAACATGATTAATAATTGATCCTTTGGCTCATTTAAATCATTTTTAATTTTCAAATGTCTTCTATGTGCTTCTGTTGAGAATATAATTGAGATACACAAGATTCATATGCTATAAATGAGTTTATGACTTCCTTTTCAGCCTTCATGATCCAGATAAAACATGCCTTCAGTTCCTTTTTAAAGCTCCCTGACACTGTGTGGATACTTCTACCACACAATCCACACTGCTGTGTGTATGTCTAGAGTTTTCTTTTCTTCCTATATATTGGAGATGCTCAGAAGATCACAGAATCAAGGAATGACTACCTAGATAGAAATCAGAGTAAAGAACATGAAAAATAGTTGATGAGTAACTTTATCAGACTCTTGAATACCTTATAGAGGGTGACTTTTTTAAGTTAATCTGGTAGTCATAATTTTGGTACCCTATTATATAGCACAATTAAGAATTTTATCCATAATGATTGCTTAATTATGTACACTTGAAATATGTGAGGCTTAATTAATGATTGTTGATATTAAATCATCCAGATAAAATACATGAGCTTCCAAATATATGCTAATGCTATGCATAGGTACATTATTAGTATAAGCAATTTATTATTTTTCTTGACTTATTTTTCCAAAGCACCTCAAAATTCAAATGGCAAAAATATTATTATAAATGTATTAGCAAATTTAAGAAAAACAATGCAAAAAATGCTAAAACTTCTCCAAAACATTTCACTTTTCATGGAAATAGGGATGAGCTGGACCAATGGGATTGCTGGGTCAGGTAAAGCAATGAAAAATTCTGATCTGAGAAGCAATTTCTATGACCTTGAATAACTTCTTGAGTTCTTCTATTATAAATGATGCTGAGTAGCACTTGAAAAGTTAAGTTTTGTTAAATTAAATTGTTAAGTTCTTTTAATATTGAAAATGTTAATATGGGATGATTGTATATATTATATGCAATTCTTAGAAATTTACATTCATAATTTCTTATTTTTAAAAGTGGTCTTTGCATGCCTAAATAATATTTTAAGATTTACATATATTTTAGAGTCAATGGCACTTTTAAATATTTAGCAAGACCACTTTTAGCACCCCTACACCCACATACAGATACCATTCTTGTATTCTACTTAAGAATGGAATTTGGGTATTGTTTTAATGTTTATTCATGTTTATTAACTTGGTCTCGAGGATTGTTTTAAATTCTGAAAGGGCACTAGAGTTGAGTAAGATTCATTTACAATACTCTATTTTTATCTCCCTATTGTGAATTTCAGCAAGTTTCCTAGTCTTGGTTTCCTTGTCAAAGGAAGTGAACTACACATTTCATACCAATTTTGGCCAAAATTCAGTTTGACTATATGTTGAAATCCTAGCAGGTACATAATAATGACTTAATTTTTTGGGTATCCACTTATTCACAATTTACTTCTTACGATATTCCCCACAGTAGCTATTCTGAATGGTTTCCACTTCCCAAGCCCTTACTGACATGTTGCATAATTTTTTCTTGTAAGTTCAAAAGCAAAATGTATGTAAAGAACCATTAACTTTATCATTGCCACCCAAATCACAGAGACACACATAAACATTCATTTCCATACACACAAGGAAGATTCATTTTAGAAATGATGTATGAGTGTCCTCTACAGAGGACAGGTAGATAATGTGCTGAATATATACTATCTAATCTTATTGTGGAAAACACTAAGTAGAGTATTAAATAGGCATTTAACATAAAACTCAGGTTTATATTAGATTTGGTTTAAAACCATGCCGCTTCCCTGTGTTCAGAGTTGTTCTAGCCGGCAGCCAGGGCAAATATTTCTACAGGGCTCCTATCTATAGTAACAATTTAAGTCATCCCAAATCAGATGACAGTGCTATTCTGGCAGCATAACCCCACTCAATTTTATGAAAAATAAGTAAGTCAGCCAGTGTGAGCAATCTGCCAACAAAGCTACTTTCCTGGAACCAGGGAGCCAGCTCCAGGGCCCCAGGAGGACTCCCTAGGCTCTAATTCTGAAACTACCAGATGTCAACTCCAAGGTACACATTGGTCCCTATGTAGGCTCTAAAACTCAGTTCTGATGACACTGCCTGCCCTGGCCAGTTGCATGCAACAGAGAAGGACTTAAGTTCCAAACAAGGCTCTCCAAAGTGTAGAAGACCCCTAAAGTGCAGGTCAGAGAAAATGTCCCACTTGTCCAGGTTACTTTTGTTAATTTCTGAACTAAGAAAGTTATAGAAATCACTTGACCTAGAAGCACTGAAAGTTCTGTTTTACTCAGAATCAAAACCCTCAGTTTCTCCCAAAAGAATTTTTAATAACTCAAAGATTAACTTGCACAGAGAGCTGGTGATTACGCCAAAGACCTGTCTTAATATTTTCAACCTGTTGTTACAAATTACTATAGATAATGTGGCTTGATAAATAACAAATCTAACAGTTCTAGAGGCTAGAAGTTCAAGATCAAGGTGGAAGTCTACTAGGTCTTAGTGCACTGACTTCTCCTGTATCATGGCAGAAAAAAGTAAGAGCGTTCCAGGGTCCCCTTTTATAAGGACACCAGTCCCATTCATGAAGACTCCACCCTCAAGACCTCTTTAGTTCCCAAAGGCCCCAATTCATAATGCCATTACATTGGAGATTAGTAGTTAAACATTTGGGAAGACAAACATTAAGTTTGCTCGAGTACCCAATTCATGTAAATTTTATGAGCACAATTTAAGGGAATAAGCTCATATAAATGTTATATTTCATTAAATTTAATACTCCATTAAATTAACAGGTTTGTTTTATGAGATTCTGTGAAAACGCTACCAACTTTTGTTACAATATAATGCCTCAATGATAGTCTTAGACAACAAATGAATTGGTTACGCCATCCTCAACATTGCTTGGTATTTCCTTCATTTTATTCCAAGGGATTTGGTAATTTAGCCTGCCTTCATCCACTATGTGTGTGTGTGTGTGTGTGTGTGTGTGTGTGTGTGTATGTGTGTGAGAGAGAGAGAGGGAGGGAGGGAGGGAGAGAGAGAGCACATGTGTTAGAAGTTACTTTATTGATTGTGAACACTTATTTTTCTTATGTATAGTAAAGCTTTTCTCTTTATCAGAAAATGGAAAATTGCAGCTATTTTTCTAAGGATCCTCTTTGTGTCTGTTTTCATATCCTTTATTTTGTTGTATTTTAATGCTGATACTGTAAAAATTTTTAGAAGCTTAATTGGCAGTTAAAATTCAACACATATACTACCAATAATTGATAATTTGTCATAACTCCACCAATGTGAAAGTAATTTGAGTAATTGTGACTAATTTCATTTAGGGTATTAGGAAAGAATATTTACCTTAAATTTGGAAAATGGTAAGCTGAGGATTATTTGATTTTTGATACCAATTTGAAGCATTTTTCTGACAATCCTATTCATAGGAGCTGCCACTGAGGACTCACAGTGGCTGTCATTTCTCTTTGAGCTCAGACTCACCTCCTCTTGGCAACTTCCCAGCTCAAATGCCTGCCAGATGCTGCCTTCTTTCTGCTTCATCTTTTCTGCTCCCACTTGGTCGACTCACTATAGTGTTTGGAAGTTAGGTCCCTTACCCAACGAGCAACCTGCAACTAATAAGGAACAGGAACCAAATGATAATGACCCAGGTTCCTGTCCTTCTGTGCAAGGTTCTGGGAGGCATTTTGAATTCTTCTCAGAAGAACCAGTGAAGCCCTCCAGTGGAGGTATTTTCACATCCTTTCAAGGACTTACATAAACTTTTTCTTCTTTTATTCACCTCTCACTTCCACTTCCTGGGATTGTATCCCAAATATATTCTTCACATTCAATTCTTTGTCTCAGACTCTGTTTCTGGAGAAACATGGACTAGAGTAAGTCGCTGACCTCTTCATCTTCATGGATGAGTGTAAATTCTCCAAGGATTTTTTTTGATTAATATTTTGCAAATAATAAATGTGAGGAATTCATGTAGCCCTGAGGGTAGTGGTTATTTAGCCTAAAGAAAAAGAATGGTATTAGGGTTCTCTAGCCCAGTAGAGATAATAATATCATGTTTGCATTGTCCTAAAGAAAGTTAACTAAGCAATCATATGTAAGTTCCTTCTGCAGTTGCTTGCTCTTCAACTGCTCTTGTCTTCTTGCAGTTTTCCTTATTAATGAGGCAAATAAAAGTTTGACACATGTTCACTATCTGTTTTTATGAGACATAATTTTTTTAATGGCAAGCAGTGAAAACTACATCATGAATGTCACCTGGCTGAAGTGATTGTTTAAGATACTGCAGCTGTAGGATGCATTCCAGTTTCAGACATACAACAATGATTTGTTAGGATAATGGCTTCCAAACTATTTTTAATGTAAAGGGGTTTATCTTCAAAATGCAAATGATTTTACTTTAGTGTTTTCCAAACTGCAGTGGTAGCTCTCATCCTCTTCTCCAATCCACACACTGCCCAAACGTGGCGTGCAGTTGAGGAGGCATAGCAGTACCTTGAAAGGCTCTGAGGAAGTCCCAAGTCTCTAGAGCCCCAGATCTCTAAATCCTGGGTCTCTGGAGTCCCGACATGGCATGGAAGAGTGTAAAAACTTTCCTCCCAGCTTGCTACTCAACCTACCTCAAAGGACTCAGAAGTGTCTAGGGAGGGTCAATGGATAAGAAAATCAAGGCTGGAAACCAGAGGCTACACATCAAGGGTTCAACAAATGGAGATCACCAGAAATTTTGGCAATAGCAATACCCCAAGCCCCCTGTCTCCCACGTCCCTGTGCTTTCTACACATGGAGTCAGCCTCTGGAATGTAGATGCCACCTTGCAAAGGTGGAAATTAGACTATATCTGAAATGAAAGCAAGCCAGATATGACCTAAATCTCCAGGAATTAGGATTACATTTTCTGCCTCTAGGCAGAACAGCAGCCCAATATACCAAATCTATATATGGAGAGTTCAAGTGACATTTTTGCATCCCTGAGTTGTGCAAAGAGTGCTGGAAACATCATTATCACCACCCCTTGTATGGCCCTTGAATTCAGAAGCAAGCAGACAAACAATAACACCAAGAATTTATTCCACAATTAGGTATTTCACAGTGAATTTTACTTACCGGAAACTGACCACCCTCATCCTTATACCACAGTTATTCTTTTACGTTCATGCAAATATTTAAGAACAAACTATGTATGAAAATGGGGTTGCATGTGTAATGAATTTCAGTCCATGAATATAAGATCTTGTATTGTTTGTGGAGTTTACAAAGTCCATACCATATACATTAACTCACTAAATCATGACAATAGCTCCATGAGGTAGGTATTACTGAATTTACAGGTGAGGTACCTGAGACTTAGAGGTTAAGTAACATGTCCAAGGAAACACAGTCAAGAAAAAACTGGGACTAAAATTCAGGGCCTTGATACACATAATTTGCATGTGTATTGCATACTATAAAAAAAGAAAGGCTTAACTAGTCTGCCCATCAAGGAAAAGAAAAAATTAGGCCATTAAACATGACTCTTCATTGTTTTCCTTCAGAAAGCCTGGAAACTGACTTGACCTGTGGACCTATTCATCTATAAATGGATGCTGGCAATTTGAAATTTCACTGCTTTTTCAGTTTTTTACTGATTTTCAAATTCTGATACACATAAAATTTAGGTAGGAGAACAATATATATGTCATAGCAAAAGAACCTTCAACAGTTTCTTTTACTTTTATCATTTCCAAGACATGATACCCATCTCATCCATCTAAAGTTGAATGCTTAAAAATGCTGACTTTATCAAATCATAATGTGCAACCTGGTATATGGTTTCTTAAAATGTCACATGAATTTGTAACAAGAAAAAAGATAGTTACTAATGAGCAATTTGGATTCTTTTGGTCAACAGAATGTAGGCAGTTCAAACTTTACAAATCAGATTTTTCATAGTTGAATTCTGATTATTTTAGAAATAGGGTTACTGAAATTCAGATGCACATACATAAACAAATACAGCAAACCCTTAAGAGTTACTCTTTTACCAAATAGTTAACTTCAAGCTCAGATTCACCTCACATTTTTCATATCAGAGGAATTAAATGGGAATTTTTCCTTATAAGTAAAACCTGGATGTCCATAAAACTAATTGAGAATTTTTACTCATTTGATAATATAGTGGTGAAATGTTCAGACAAAACGACTTTGTGATTAAATGAAGTAAATTTGACCAGCACACAATGGAAAAAAATCAACACAAGAAAGAATGATGTATTTGAGAACATTTTTAATAAATAATGTGACAAAATTACTTTTCTGATTATTGGATTTTCAGTATGCAAAATTATGGCTAAAAATAAGAGGCTTCTTACATGAACATAATGAAAACATTAATCACATGGGTTGTTCCCTTAGTACTGCACACGCTTTCTATGAAACTTTCTCAAATAATCTAAGTGAGCACTTTTCATTTTTGGTGAATACCAGCCATTGTTTGTGGTTCAGTTTTGTTTGGCTTTGTTTTTCCAGTGGGGTCAGGCCTGATACCTGTATATGAATAAATGTACATTTTTTTCTTCAAATAGTACCAATTATAAAGTCAATGAAATTCATATAATGACAAAAAAAATCATAAAAATCTACAGTCAGAGGGCATCGTTTGGCAATTCAAAGCAGTAATGCCCTATTTGAGCTTATAATGAAAGCTTGTAGGATTCTACATTGGCCACAACAAACTTAAACCATTTTTTTTTCTTTAAATCTAGGAAAAGTAAGAACCCTCTAGTTCATGGCCCACGATAAAGTATGCATGTGACTCCACCATCTCTTATCATTCAAATATTCCAAATACAAACATAGAGCATTAACAAAACAGGTTAAAAACGCTTCTCAACATTTTTTTCAATAAGACAAAAAAGGTTAATAGTTACAATGTTTTACAAATAAAGTTTAGTGATTGTGCTTTTAAAACAAACAAAAAAAAGATTAAAAACAGTGCATTACAAAAACAAAAATCAAATAAAATTCCTTAAGTGGCACTTCTGAAAGCTGAACTGACACTACCAGAAGAAATTTAGGCCAGTTAAGATAGGATGTCTTTACTCGATTGGTCATTAAAGGCATCCATTTGTTTCTAATGTGCATTTATAATTGCTTCTTGATTGAAAAATAGAACAAGGTTTTTGCTAGGCGTCCTTATGACAATGACTAGACAACCAGAGATCCAACTGGCTTAGCCCTCCTTATCAAAAAGTACATTTCCAATAAGAATATACTTCCATGGTTGAAATGAAGACAAAATAAAGTACCACCAGGGGTTGCAAAGAGTATATATTTACAATGTTTCTACCCCGTTCGAATTGTTTGTTGTTTTGCATTTGCTATATTTTTAGTTTCTCCCCACAAAGGGCGGTATGAAAGACTGATTTCAAAATCATGTTAAAATGAAATATGCTTTGATTTGCATTAGCAGTCGGTTATAGAAAGATTATACTTTGAGAGCCCTTGGCATGAGGTTGATAAATCAAGTTTGTATCTACAATCAATATTTTGCTATAAGTTAGCTTGGTATATAAGCAGTGCAATGCCATATTTCAGGGGCAAAATGCAAAAGAACTGTTTGGTTCTTTCTTGAGGCTGATGACTGAAGCAAGAAATTGATACACTTCTCTTGCTGGAAGTCAAGAGAAATGGTACCAACATCGAGGGGAAGAGAAAGGTTCTTCCTAGGGTTAGGGATCAAAGAGCAACAATAAAAACCCAATAACTTTTTTTTTAAAATGGTACCCCAATACGAGGAATAGAAACGACAATTTGTACATTCTGATTGCACTGAACATTTTATATGTCGTCATGTGTCATCAGACAGGAGGCATCTTGACTGATAATTTTCACATTAGATCGCATAAGCCTCTCTGGTTGTCTTCAGCTTTCAGTTTCCTGTAAAAGAGGCAGTATTGTTAAACTTGAAGATAAATCACAAGAGTATTGACTCGTCTTGTTTTTTAGGCATTTATTCTTACAGTCTAATGGTTTTTTTTTTTTCACTCATTCACTGGCATAAGTTGAAAAGTACTCATGACAACTAATTCATCTATCAACTTTAGTTGTCTTGATAGCAAATCCAACAGTTCTCTAACAAGCACCAAACTGTTTTGCACTGTGCCTCAGTGTTGTGGGGGCAGAACACAGGGCTCTGCAGGAGAAGGAATATGCTGAGTTCTCCATCCCTCTCCATCTCAACTCAATCCTATAACTCTGCCTTTGTTGACTTTAAATATTAGAATTAACTATAATGATTTTTTATCCTCCAAGAGGGTTTTCCTATATAAAACAGGCAAATTTGACAAAAAAAATCTCCCCAAAGCATTTGCAGCAGGAAAGACTTTTTCCAAACTTCAAAATCAAAATACATTTGGCTTTAGACAGCATTCAATCAGACATGATTGGTTCTAATATTTTCTTCATTTATTATGAAGTTATAGTTTAATCCTCACCATCTATTTGAGGCTAAATATATTTGTAATAGGAAAAATTTATTCTGTGCTGATTTTTTATTAAATGTAGAAAACAATAATTTTTAAAAGGGAGGGGATTTTATAATATGACATGACTTGCAATTCTATCGTGCATCATAATTTATAGATTCCAATAAGGGAGGAAATATTTGAATATTTAAAAGAATGAAGGTGGAAGATATTATCCAGGGCTGGGGCTGTGGCTCAGTGGTAGAGGACTTGACTCAAATGGGTAAGGCACTGGGTTCGGTCCTCAGCACCACATAAAAATAAATAAATAAATAAATGAGGATATTGTTTCCCATCTACAACTAAAATATATACAATATATATATATATATATATATATATATATATATATATATATATATAAAGTTGTGTGTCCAAATCAGCTAAATTGATCCTGGTGATTGCTAGACTGACAGGTAACATGGGCTACGCACTCTCACATTATAAAACTCCATCACCTCACTGAGTTTTCATATAACAATAGGAATTACAGTATATCTAGATCTATAATTCTTATTTCCCATCATTATCTTTGCCATGTATATTTCTTATCTGAAAATATCTTCAAAGAAACTACTACTGACATTTAAAATTATAAAATACATTTCAAGAAAATCCTTATATGCTCAGAAGTTTAGTTTTTGACATCACAAACATTAGGGTATAGAGAAGTGTGTAATAAAAATAGTAATGTTTCTGCACACTGATGGATATTCCTAATTTTGAGGTTGACATATTAACTACAGTCTAATGAGGAAAAAAATTGGGAACAAAATAGAGATACCTCTAATTCTTCATTATTATCTTCTCCTCTTTCATATCCTCCAAGTACTTGCATTTCTGCAATATTTCTTCGACCTACATTTGCTTGTTCTCTTTGTCTGCTTCCTGATCCTCTTGATGACATTGAGCTTGAGGAACTGGGATCTCTGGGATTATTCAATGTTGGAAAAGTAGGTCTACACTAAGGTAGAATATCCTCTGTGTAACAGAATATAATAAATGCATGTGAACACCACTGTGCACTTTCATTGTATAAAGCATCCCTCCTGTCTCGGTAATTCTGAATGGGGAATCATCAGTAACTCCAAAGAATAAATAAGGGTACTATAAAAGCATAATGCATAATGCACACTGGCTTTTGAAAATAAAAGTAGCAAGCCTTGTTTTCCTAGTAGTGGCTGGAGATTTGGATTGACTCCACTCCTAAGCTTATATCCACATCAGAATTCTCTTGGGACTGATAACACTTAAGGAAGTAAACCAAACCTGGAGTCGACTTGGTTTCCAATTCTATGTCATTCACCATGTGATCTCTGATCATTATTTAGGCTTTAGTTTCCATTTTTTTCCCAAAAAAGTGATAATAGAATCTACTTAGAGAAGCTCCTGGTGTTGATATAAATACAGATAAGATAGTGAAATATACATGTAAGCTACAGAGTGTTCTTAAAAGGAATCAGCAGAAATGAAACCCAGTCTTCTAGAACTACTAAATAAGAGCCAAGCCTGGGTTTACTCCCCAGCCACAGAGGTAGTCAATGTGTATGCCTTATGGAACTCTGGACTTCAGAAGCCTGCCATTATTGCTGACTTTAAAACACAAGGCATGCTCGTCAATGTCTAGCTAGTATCTGAATTTCTATCTCCAGACTATTTTCAATTTACTGCAACTTTTATTGAAGATGCACCATTCAATTGGTCACATTTCTTTGTATCCTGTCCACTCTACCCTCTGAGCATGAAAGACATCAAAACCAATCTCTTCTACATGCTTCCCCCCACCCTGAAATGCTTCCTCTGCCATCCACATTGTCTGAAGAAACCCCACTTCTTCTGACATGCCCACTGGTACTCTTCCTAGAGGAAGGGTCAGGTTAGAAGACTTGCCGCTCACTCACAGCACCACTTCTAAATGATCACTCCTCCAATCTCGCACAAAATAACATTGTCCTCCTCCAAGTCTGAGCCATCTATCATTCTACTTCATCCGCAGATGGGACTCATGGGGGTGTCCCAGACCATAAGGATGAACTCTCAGGCAACTTCTCTTCAGAGACTTGGTCACCTGAGGCCTTAGCCCTCTGTCCCTGTTTCAGAAACCTTTTTTTTTCTATTGATTCCAGTTTTACCTGATATATCTGTACCTATAATACATTAAAAATATTTTCTGCTAAAACTTTGCTTTACCCTCTTTTCTGTAGGAATCAATACCTTCTTTCTTCACTGCTCAGCTGAGCTTCTTGAAAAGCAATTTTGACTCAGTATTGGTAGTTACAACTCCCAATCACTCCGTCTCCCCTGAAATCTATTCATGCCCACATTACTACTGTAAAACTCAAAAAAAAAAATGGATAATGCTAACCAAGTTTCATTCCTTAATCTCTGGACTTCTCACTGCCCTTATCATTTAAATGTTTCTATTCTCTTAGTTCCAGTACTCCTTCCTTCCTGACCAATTTTCCGGAGAATGCTTTTGATTTTAAGAAGTGCCTCTTGCATGCCAGCACCCTATAGTTCTCTTCTGTCAGCCCAGTGCCTCTTATTCAGATAGTATGCTATCTCTCCCATTAATCCTGGGTGATTTCTGTCACTATTATAGATTGAAACTTTTCCAGAATATAATTGCCATGAGGACAGGTGTTTTTGTCAGCTTCACATATTGATATATTCCCCGTTTGACATAGGTCATTAATAAGTAGTTTCAAATGCATGATTGAGTGAGCACCTTTAACTGCTATTTTCATCATTAGGTAACATTCATTTATATTTTTGACTCCCAAATTATGTCCGAATCTTTGGGCCCCACAGCCAGCCTAACTGAACACCTCCTCAGATTCAGCATACAGACAATGATCTCATCCTGCCCATCTCCCTGAGATTTCATCCCCCTTTCTATTCTCTAGTACAACTACTGGTATCACTAATCACTAGGATATTCAAGGTAGAAAATTTGTATTGCCTGAGATTCTTTCAAAAACCTTCCTGTATGTCTTAAATGTACTTCCTCCATATATTTAAACATACAACAAGTAAGGATGATTTTGACTCTAAGAGTTTCTTGAATTTTCCTAATAACTCATCAATTCTCCGATATCCTGGTTTAAATTCTCTGTATCTCTTGTGTGGGAATTGTACACATCTTCTAACACATCTCTGCCTCTACAGCTGTTACCATATAAACCAGCTTCTCTCAACATCCTTCCTCTTTCTATGATCTATGGGCGCCTATGATTTAAGCCTTCTTCACCTCAAGAGCTTCATCTTTGCACTTTTATTGATTGAATTTCCTACAATCTCCCCAATGGGACCATATAGCTTTAAACGCTGACTTTTCCACGTGAACAATCCACTTTCCTTGCCTGGCTAAATCCCACCCATGCTCAAACACTCAGTTTACATGTCAGTTGAATAGTTCTTTACTAACCTTCCATCTCCCACAACAGTGAGTTAATTGTCCCTGTTTCAGACTTTCAAGTAGCATAATACCATGAAAAGTATACTGAATATAAAATAAAAATATTCATTTGACTGAGACTTTAGGGCTGCCTAGAGGCTCAATGGTCAGCAATGATGGCCCTAGGGAGGCTGCAGAAATTTAAAAATTAAATAAAAATATCCGTGAATTTATAGATTATCTGTCTCTCTCTTTCTGACTTCAGTTCCTTAGGGTCAAGGTTCATGCTTACACAAATCTCAGGACTTAGTACAATAATTAATAGCATAGTGGGCATTTGATAGATGCAGAAATAAATTGAACTCACAGAGGTAAATGCCAGCAAAAAGATCAGATGTTCAAGTCTCAAAAACCACTCTTCTTAATTAAAAAGTACCATACATTACACATGTAAATCAGCATGCCTCTTTCATTATAAATAATGTAAGTTGAATTATGAAGGTGAAAATTACAGCAAGCATAGAAATGATAATCTAATGACACATACAGAGGGCCATGGTTCAAAAAAAAAAAATCTGAAAAGCAGTATACTCAATACTTTTCATGAAACAGAAAGAATTTCTTGTTTCAAGATTAATGGTTCCAGAGCTGGGGTTATGGCTCATCCGTAGAAGGCTCTCCTAACACTTGTGAGGTGCTGGGTTTGATCCTCAACACCACATAAAAATAAATAAATAAAATAAAGGTATTGTGTCCAACTACAACTAAAAAATATACATATATATCTTAAAAAAAAGGTTAATGGTTCCAGTCTTAGTTCACTCATTAAATTTCTGAAGATCAATGTTTAAATTTTCTTTCTTTGTCCCAATTTTGTGACACCAAGATCCTTACCAGGCTTGTAAAGTTTCCTCCTGAGGAATCCCACCTACTTTGGAGAGAGAGATTGCTCTGAGCAGGAAATCGGTCTACAGTTTCTGGCAAGATATAAAATTCATAACTTACATCGTGACTTTTTATTGATGAATCAGTACTTTGAGCACTGTCACCATGAGCCAAAAGCTCAGGTCCAGATCCACTCAACTTAATTGATTTAAAAATAAGCAAGCACATTACTGAAATTTTGGGTTGTGGTGACGTCTCCAGGGGTTTGTGGTCCCAGAGTGGAGGTGACTGAAGAGCAAAACAGAACTCTCTACCTCACTGCTGAGTGCACACATGCAGTAGGAGTCCAGGCTTCAGTCCCTGAAAAAAGCCAAACTACCCTCCATGTTGAAGGGAAGTTCACGACTGCCCAGATGCCCACAGTGGATAGAGCAACAGACGGATGTCAGAGCTTACCACGACATAATCTCTATAGGGAAGTACCCTCAGCTTTCCTGTCTACTACCCTCTCTCTTTCCTGACTCCTCCTTCAAGCGAATTTTGTTCTTGAATCTCTTCCTCTTAAATGGTTTCTTCTCCTTATTTATAAAGTACATGTTCAAATCCCTCATCCTCAAAGATTTCCACCAATTTGACTTTCCTGCCAACTCTACTGCAGCCCTTCCTTCTCTTCAACTCAATTTTCTGGAAAGAGGTTTTGCTCAACACCTCCCTTTCCAAATTTCCATTCACTTTTCAATCCTCTGAATTCTGGCTCCTATTGTGCATACTGCGCTGAAGAGTTTTGTTTGTTTTAATACTACTAGTACTCATGGGTGATGTATTACAAAAATCCTTTCCTCCTCCATTATTTCCAGTTTATTTTTTGGGGGGGGGCGGGCAATGCTGAAGGTCAACTCAAAGCCGCTCATATGTGTTAGCAAGCTCTCTACCCCTGAGCCACACCCCAACATTAGCACACTATGTTCAAAACCCTGGATAATTTTGATTATTATCTGTAGACAGGACAATCTCAGTTTCCTTTACAGAGCATGGATTCTCTGCCTACTTTCTAATTATAATCTTCTGTGGCTGGCAGTGACACTTTGGGACATCTCACTAGAAACTATTGTACTTGTCTCTTCCTATTACCACATTCACCAATCTCCTCTAAGTAGATTAAAAACAAAGTTAACAGAATACTACAAATTAGTCTTGAGGTTTTTTTCTCCCTGAGAACTGATGGCTAACCATTTACCAGCATATCACTGCTGATATTTAGCTTTTGTAAATCACAATTATCACCTCTGGGTCCTTGGTTCCAAAATCTACTCTACCCACAACCTTCCTCCTGATCTTTAAAAACAATCTTCTACATTCTTATTGATTTTCTTTATATCTATGCTCTTGTCAGCATCTTCATTTAAGACTAAATTTATTTTCCCCATGAAAATTATTATTTTTTTCTTTTTTCTATATTGGTTTATATAATTGTGCTCAATTATATTACAACTCAGACAGGGCCACCTAATCAACATTTGGATAATTGTCTTTAACTGGATTACTTCAATTTACATTCTGACATCTGATGAGTCATCAAGTCCTATTGGGCCCATCTCTGAAATGCAGATGTAGGCTGTTCTCTCCTTTTCATTCAATCCATTTTAATTCAGTGCTTTCACATTTTATGCCTGGATGATCACTGCACTATTCCACCTGGTTCCAGTCTCTTTCTGTGCCATACAGCCCAGGCAGTTATTTTGCTAAAGTCAAATCTGATTGCTATTTCTCACTCAGAATTCTTTATTGGCTCACTATATCCTATAACATAAATCCCAAACTCTTTTGAAGAGTACCTCTGGCCTTTCCAATCTAATTACCTTTTCTATTTTTACCATTTTTCCATTTATCCCCTGGCCTTAAGCATCCTATTCTTCAACCAAACTGGAAACCACTGTTCATCAAACATTCATTTTCACAATTTCATGTTTTTGTTTGGCCTATATTCTCTATCTGATATCTTGTTTCACCTATGGAACCTGTTGAAATTATTCTTTAGCTTTAGATTTCATGGAGGAAAATAATTTCCACCTTGAATTAGGATGCTGACAAGAACACAGATATAAAGAAAATCAATAAGAATGTAGACGGTTGGTTTTAAAGATCAGGAGAAAAGTTGTGGGTGGAGTGAATTTCAGAACCAAGGACACAGAGGTGATAACTGTGTAATTTACAAAAGCCAGGGTACATGCCTGGCTCCATGATAAGGAGCGAACTTCTTGATCTTACCTCTCTTCATATAGCCCTAGGTAGCCTGTGTGCCTTGCACTGTGTTTTCTCATCTGTGTTTTCTATGCATAAGTAAATAAGTACCTTGGATGAGATGAGTCTTTGCTGGTGGAAGGTCTCGCTTTGCTGCCTTGTTTCCTCGTCCTTTCCCATCATTTTGCTGTTCCTGTGCTTCTCTGGGATCACCCGGGTTTGTTCGCAGGTCAGCAACCTGCCTTCCGTCCAATACTTCTCTCCCCTTGTAACTGCCTCCATTTCGATCTGACGATCTGTCTGTTCTGGTTTCAGCAGAAGGGAGTTTTGGCACCATTACAGGTCGTACCTCCAGCTGTGCCTTGGATTGGACAGTAGGTGATTTTATAGCAGGTGGTGGCACTGGGGGAGGTGGAAGATCTAAAAAGAAATATTTAAAATATTTTAAGAAGTTTGCCACTTAGAAAATAATCAAATATTACTGGAGTCACATTCAACCGTGAAATATTGTATCTTAAAGGAACCAGATGAAGACAGCCAATGGATAAGACAACTGCCAAATTCAATGTTCTCTCATTGTCTAGCAAGGGACTACTGAATGACAGGGTGGGGACGTAGAGATTATCTTCTGGGACAGACAGTACTGAGCACAGGTACTGTAATTTCTCCTACTCCATTTAGGGCAAGACTTCCTAATTGATTTCAGCATAATATTGTTGAACCCAGATACAAGTGCTCTTACACCCTCAGATAACCACACCAGATTGAGTGAACATGGCACTTCAGTTGAGATTTACTGGCCATTGTCCAATCCAGCCTAAATCCCTTCTTGTTTTGTAGACAAGAAAGCTCCAGATAGTCTTAAAGCTAATTCCAATCTCAAAAGCAGGATACAACAGAATCAGGACTAATGTCTTTGTATTCTAAATTTCTGGTTTAGTGTTCTTTATGCTTCTTCTTTTAATCACATTTATAATCTCACATCCATTGATGGACTCTCTCCCTTCTGTATAGATCTGCGAGTTTTAAGCCACATAATTACTAATATAAATACAGATTGATTACTTCATACATATATGTTGTATATATGTATACTCATAGCTATATTTAAATAATATAAATAATAAACTAATTTAATTTCTTACATTGTAGACATATACAAGAATGAAAGCATAACATTTGATAACTAGAAAATATTTGTTTTATTTAAACAGTACACTCTTTTATTTATTTTTTATTTTTTGGCACTGGGGATTGAACTCAGGGGCACTAAACCACTGAGCCACAACCCCAGCCCTATTTTATGTTTTATTTAGAGACAGGGTCTCACTGAGTTGATTAGCACCTTGCTTTTGCTGAGGTTGGCTTTGAATTCGTGATCCTCCTGCCTCAGCCTCCCGAGACACTGAGATTATGGGCATGTGCCACCATGACCGGCCAGTATACCCTTTAAAAATGAATCATAAACATTCCAGGGAGGAAAGGTAGATATGTCTTAATAATATTTGATAAATTAGTAGAAGATTATGAACAGGTTTTTACAGGTTAGATTGTTTGAGCTATGGTATGAAGGATGGATTAAAATTTTAAAAGTTTCACTTTGGGAGGCCATAATGTTATTACGATTGCTCATATAAGTAATGACAGAAAATGGAACAATGTTGGTGGTTGTTCAAATGAAGAGTATCTTGAGACACTGAGGAAGGAAAAGCAATATCACCTAATGATCAATGGAATATAGCTTGGAGGGGGTGGTGAAGGGAACGTAAGATGACTTTTAGGACTTTAGCCATAGATGGCTAAGTTGATGAGAAAAACATCACCGAAAGTATGGAATGTAGGAATAGGAAGAGATGTTTATGAAGAAAGAGTGTGAGCTCAGTTTTAGAAAAGTGAATGGGAGGAGCTTTAGAGATAGCCAGATAGAGATGTAGGATAGGTAAATCCATATAAAATCTGAATTTCAAGAGTGTCAAAACCAGAGAAACAGAGATTTGGGAATTAACAACATAATTATGTTTTCAGTCATGTCATTAGAGATGTCTATAATAAACAGCCTAAAAAGTATTCATAAAACATTTATTAAATATTTAGTACTTTAAGATTTTAAACAAAAAATACATTTACATAGTAAAAAATTTAAACATTTTTAAGGATTTAAATTTAAAATTACAACATTTAGTAGCTCCCATCTGCATTTCAAATCTTCAATGTTGATTTTACAGAGTAATCAATCTGAACTATTTTCTATAGACCATTCCCCAAAATATAGCACTTTTACATGTTCAAAACACTAGAAAAACTAGGGATAACAGGAACATATCTCAACATTGTAAAGGCTATCTATGCTAAGCCTCAGTCTAGCATCATTCTAAATGGAGAAAAATTAAAGGCATTCTCTCTAAAAACTGGAACAAGACAGGGATGCCCTCTTTCACCACTTCTATTTAACATAGTTCTTGAAACACTGGCAATTAGACAGACAAAAGAAATTAAAGGGATATCTATAGGAAAAGAAGAATTTAAATTAGCACTATTTGCTGATGATATGATTCTATACCTGGAAGGCCAAAAAAGCTCCACCAGAAAACTTCTAGATCTAGTAAATAAATTCAGCAATGTAGCAGGATATAAAATCAAGTCCCATAAATCAAAGGCATTTCTGTATATCAGTGACAAATCCTCTGAGAAGGAAATGAGGAAAACTACCCCATTTAAAATAACCTCAAATAAAAATAAGATACTGGGGAGACAACTTAATGAAAGAGGTGAAAGATCTATACAATGAAAACCACAGAACCCTAAAGAAAGAAATAAAAGAAGACCTTAGAAGATGGAAAGATCTACCTTACTCTTGGATAGGCAGAATTAGTATTATCAAAATGACCATACTACCAAAAGCACTATACAGATTTGATGCAATTTTGATCAAAATCCCAATGGCATTCCTCATAGAAATAGAAAAAACAATCACAAAATTCATCTGAAAAAATAAGAGACCCACCAGAATAGCTAAAGCATCCTTAGCAGGAAGAGTGAAGCAGGTGGCATGACTATACCAGACCTTAAACTATACTATAGAGCAATAGTAATAAAAGCAGCATGGTACTGGCACCAAAACAGACTGGTAGACCAGTGGTACAGAATAGAGGACACAGAGACTAACCCACAAAATTACAATTATATTAGACAAAGGTGCCAAGAACATACATTGGAGAAAAGATATCATCTTCAACAAATGGTGCTGGGAAAACTGGAAATCCATATGCAACAAAATGAAATTAAACCCCTATCTCTCACCTTGCACAAAACTCAACTCAAAGTGGATCAAGGATCTAGGAATTAAACCAGAGACTCTGCATCTAATAGAAGAAAAAGTAGGCCCTAATCTTCATCATGTGGGATTAGGCCCCAACTTCCTTAATAAGACTCCTATAGCACAAGAATTAAAACCAATAATCAATAAATAGGATGGAATCAAACTAAAAAGTTTCATCTCAGTAAAATAAACAATCTGTGAGGTGAACAGAGAACCTACATCTTGGGAGCAAATTTTTACCCCTCACACATCAGATAGAGCACTAATCTCTAGGGTATATAAAGAACTCAAAAAGGTAAGCACCGAAAAACAAATAACCCAATCAACAAATGGGCCAAGGACCTGAACAGACACTTCTAAGAAGAGGATACATAATCAGTCAACAAATATATGGAAAAATGCTCATCATCTCTAGCAATTAAAGAAATGTAAATCAAAACTACTCTAAGATATCATCTTACTCCTGTCAGAATGGCAGCTATTATGAATACAAACAATAATAAGTGTTGGTGAGGATGTGGGGAAAAAGGTACACTCATACATTGCTGGTGGGACTGCATATTGGTGCAGCCAATAAGCAAAGCAGGATGGAAATTCTTTAGAAAACTTAGAATGGATCCACCATTTGACGCAGCTATCCCTCTCCTCAATCTATACCCAAAAGACTTAAAAACATCATACCACAGGGATACAGCCACATCGATGTTTCTAGCAGCACAGTTCACAATAGCTAAACTGTGGAATCAACATAGATGTCCTTCAGTAAATGAATGGATAAAAAAAATGTGGCATATATACACAATGAAATATTACTCAGCAATAAAAGAGAATAAAATCATGGTATTTGCAGGTAAATGGATGGCATTGGAGAAGATAATGCTAAGTGAAGTTAGCCAATCCCAAAAAACAAATGTCAAATGTTTTCTCTGATATGAGGAGGCTGACTCATAGTGGGGTAGGGAGAGGGAGCATGGGAGGAATAGAGGAACTCTAGATAGGGCAGAGGGGTAGGAGGGAAAGGGAGGGGGCAGGGGATTAGCAAGGATGGTGGAATGTGATGGACATCATTATCCAAAGTACATGTATGAAGACAGGAATTGATGTGAATATACTTTGTATACAACCAGATATATGAAAAATTGTGCTGTATATGTATAATAAGAATTGTAATGCATTCCACTGTGATTTATTTAAACAAACAACAACAAAAACAGGGTGGCCAACTCATAAACTCAAAGAAGCAGCATTCATAGTCAAGGACCACCAAAAATGGTCACACATGGGATTAAATATAGTGCTTACCTGATAATCCACAGATGGCAAGCCTGAGAGATTTTTCCAGACACAAGTATATAGCCTTCTGTGTTTAATACATGAATTGGATTGTACTTTTTTTTCTTTTTACCATGTAATCATATATTTTTTATAAATACATACTTTTTTGAGAAGTTTTCATAACAATTTGTTCTATTAATATATAATTAATTTAGCCAATGTCTTCAGAGGAATATGTAGGCTATTTCCAATTATTTTATTATTACTAACAATGGTCTACCAACTATCATTTACATGTACCAATATGAGAAACTTAAACGTTAAAATTGTGACTTGAAGATTGTTACAATAGTATATTGAAGGACCTAGAAAGCATCAGCTTTAATCTAGGAGTCTATTCTTATATTTAAAAGATAATAAATGAACCCTTTATTTTTTCCTAAAAAAGTTGTAAGATTTTCTTAACTAATTTTCTCTTGACATTATAGGCTAAAGTTTAAGGCATTAGGATTCATGGCATTGGTCTTTGAAAGAAGCAGCTTGAACTCACATTTTTTTTTTAGTACCAGCTGCTGTACTTGAGAACCCATTATAAAAAGTGATCAAAGTTTTAATTTCAATTTCTTGTTGTTGGCTTTCAGGGACTTAACATGTTCAAGTGTCATATCAATAGCCTCAACATAGTAGTTAATATGGTGGCCAAAGTAGAGCCAACAGTACTAATTTCTCTCTGATGTTAAAATTCTAAGTATTCTGTCTTGCAACATGGATTGCCACTGTTACTAGTACATGAATTACTTCCTTTGTCCATTATTTAAGTGGATTTTTCAAAAATATTACTTAAAAATAAGTACAAGATGTGTCCTAGATAAGTCCTCCCTCTGCTACTTGTTGATCAAGTTAACAGAAAGAGTTAAAAACCAGACCATAATGAAGGGCCTAAAGGCAGGAAACCCAAGGCAGAGTGCTTTAAATTCAGATTGAACCTGGGACTAAAAACAAGAGGAAGGGAAAAATCCTCATTCAGAGCATACTCTGGCTGTAGATGCATTTCCCTACTCTCTATTTACTGTAAACATAAACCAGATTGTGAACTCAGGTTATCAGGAAACAGATGAGTAAAAGCCACTACCATCAAATCACAAATTATCTGTGTTTATCAACTATCAAATCTAACAATTACCACTAACACAAGATCATACAAAGTCTTGGGAACATATAACTCTTAAGACAAAACCTATTACCACATGTTCCATTAGGTGCTGTCTGTAACACAGGTCAAAAGTAGAACTCAGTGATGATTTAAAGATTCCAACTTCCTGTATATAATCTTCACTGTGTTTAATTGACAATTATAGAGGAATGCTAGCAGGTTTAATTTCTCATATAAACATGTTTGCCCAAGAAATTATTTAGGATTATAAAATGATTATGAACTCAAACCAGGCATAATCACGTGTAAACAATACACCTATGTGAAGTAGTTTTTTCACGTAATTCATGTCATAAAGTACTTCAAATTGGGTTTAAGAACTGGGATTATGGACCTGATTTACGTGTGTGTGTGTGTGTGTGTGTGTGTGTGTGTGTGTATTCTTTCTTTATATAAGAATACTAACTCACTTCTTACACAAGACTCTAAATAACAAATTATATAGCATGTACAGAAATATGTAAGAACATGTGTATGCAGACAATTCTGCCAGCACAGCATTAACTCACTATAGAGATTCTGCATCCTATTTACTTAACTGCTTAAAGTCCCAAGACCTTGTAATTAATGATAAATCAAGTCAAAATAACATCATTCCAAAGAGTGTGGCAAATTTATAGTTTATGAAAAGTACAGCTAGAGAAATAACATAGATTTGGTTTTTAAATCAAGTATGTAAATGTATTGGAAAGGTTGAAAAGAGGGGGTGGGAAGAATCTATTAGAAGGTCCTAGAAATGCACTTGTGCTTGGCTATAACTCCATAAGATTTCAGCTGATAAATATTCATATATTTTAATCCTATCCTCCATCTGGGTTAAACTTGAACGTGGCAAATATGAAATAAATAAATAATCAGATGCTGCCTGTCAGTCTGACTGTGGTGTGAAGCACGATGCCTAGCATTCAGCAGTCCCACAATGCAAGCATTCTGGAGGGGCTGGTAGAATCTTAGGGACCAGAATATGTCCCCCTAAAATTCATATCAAAAAGTCCTAACTCCCCATACCTCAGAATGTGACTGTATTTGGAGTCTCTAGAGAAGTTATTAAGATGAATTCTCTGGTGTGAGTTTTCATCTAACCAAAGACATTCTAAGAAGTGGAGATAAGGACACAGATACAGGCAGTTGGAAGATTATGTAAGACACAGGGACAATACCATCATCTTGAAGCCAGAGAGGCTTCCCAAGACACCAACCCTGCTGTCACCTTCTTAGTGATCTTCTAACCTCTAGAGCTCAGGAAAGAAACCTCTGTTGTTTAAGTCACCCAATCTTTGGTAGATTATTTTGGCAGCCTTAGCAACTACTATGGGGACTGAGAAGACTCATTCCAGATCGCTCTCTCAGTTCAAAGTTACTCTTTATTCTTCTTCATAGAGTTTACAAAAATTCTACCAAGGGAATACAGAATTTGAACTAAATTTACAAAGTAAAAGAGCTACAAATGCAAAACTGATACATCATGTTCTAGACAGTGGACATAAATCTATAAACTA
Source organism: Urocitellus parryii (assembly GCF_045843805.1). Lineage (NCBI taxonomy): Eukaryota > Metazoa > Chordata > Mammalia > Rodentia > Sciuridae > Urocitellus > Urocitellus parryii. The sequence goes on from NW_027554068.1 coordinate 3,618,577, forward strand.
TAATCAAGCTCATCCATGAGTCTATGCATTACATTCAGAAAAAAAGAAAAGCCAACAAACCTTCCATATCTTACTGATATGTGGAATTCACATTCTAACAATTGTAAGCTTTTAAAATTCTATCTCCTTCCCACTTCTCCTTTTAAATTATTATACAAATTTTGTCTGCTTTGAGCTTCATTGTAGAATGGTTTGTGAGTATATGTTTAAAAATATAATGTAGTAAGTTGATAAAAGAGTTTGTGAGAAAATGACTTTTCTTCCTGTCATACCCATAGCCATTAAGACTATGTACATTTCAGAGGGGGTAGGTAGCTCAGTGGTAGACTCTTGCCCCATCTATCTGAGGCCCTGGGTTCAATCTCTAGCGCTATGGAGTATGGGGATACATGAATTTCTTTTATTTGAGGCATTAAGAAATATCTGCATTTTTGTGGTTTTAATTAATTGATGTGCATGCTGGGATATGTATAAAATATAGCTTTATTACTTTTTCTCCTACCCACCAGTAAACACACTGAATTAAATTCAAGAAATATTAGTATAATAAGCATAACTTAGCAAAATGTTGAAGGGAAGTTAAATATATAATTTAAAAACAGTTTTAGTTATTTCTCCATTTGATCTAATTTTGTTACCTAAAGAAAATAATTATTAGCTTCTATATTAAAGTATGTACTATGATAATTTTGCATAATCACTTTTGTGAAATTAGCAATTAGAAATCCAAATAATGTTTCAGATTAACTTTTTGGCTTTACACATGTTTCAATATAGTTCTTTGGTATTCCTGAAATTAAATTAAAAAAAAAATAACTTGTGTGCTTCATCATTCAATTTAAGTTATTATTCAGGGATTAGTTAGAACTTACATTTAATTATTAAACACACTGAAATAAGTACTGTGGACTGAGGACAATAAATACAGATAACAATTTTCCAGCACAGTGTAATTCAGAACTACAATGCTGTATTTTTCAACTTGGCATGTTTGCATTACTTAAAACATTTTCAGGGGGCATTATTCAATGCCATGTTTCCCAAAGAAACACACATAAAGAAGAAGTGGAAAGATCTGCTTTAGGAAGATTTTCCCTTATGCATTCAATTTAGATGTGTTTACATCCAGACTCCATGTTGGCCAGTTTTCCAGTTAGGAGCACGCTCTTCTAGATGATAAAAATTGATAAAACAGCCATAAAACTTGTAAAATGGCATTACAGGGATCCCATAAATGTAAAATGGCTGGTAGAGTTGGGGAATTTACACCTAGTGTTTGTCCCCTCACAGAGGCAAACACGCACAAAGCCACTGTAATAACCCTTCAAAATCAGATAATATTCTGACAGCTCAGTTTCACTGACAAAAGAGTCCTGGGAGGAAGCCAGGAGGCCCAGGTGCGCTGTGTCACACCAGTATTTAATGTAGTCTAATATCAGATAGATGCTAGTGAGAGAAAGTACTCAGAATAAAGTACAGATAATAGCCCGGACAGCCACTCATTGCAAAATTACTTGTGCTCATCGTGCTGTGAGCTTTGTATTAAATTTTTCTGTCAAGTGGCAGGAATCACAGGGAGAAGTACCTCAGAAAACCCTCCTCGTAACCTTGGATAAGGATCTATAATATTAGGCTTTCATATGATAATGGCAAATGATGCCCTTTTTGAAAAATTGCTGACTTGTAATGAAAGTCCTAATCAGATTGTGGTTGCAGAGGACCAGGAGGTGGAGGAACTGTGCCTGTGACACCCTTCGTCCCCCACCCCTTTAGCAAATTTAGAAAACTTGACAAGGTGGGTGAGTTGGAGAGAATTTATCTTACATGCATTTCCGACGAAGCCCGTGGCGTTGTGTTATAAAATGAGAAGGTGGCGGTTTAATAAATGCTGGGCCACCTGAGGCACTTTCATTAAAGTCTTTCTCTAGACAACATCACAGTGGTTTGCATTCTCCTCCCATGCTCCCTTGAGAATACAAGCAGCCCCTCTTCAGTGAGAGTCAATATCATATGTGAAGGCACGAAGAAGATGATTTGATTTGCCTTTTGGTGCACAAAATAACTGGGTGGTGATACCACTGCGGGTAGGATTAATATTCACACAAATGTATTGTCTTCTGTTTGAATGTTATGTTGTAAAAAAAGTAAAATGAAAAAAAAAATTAGAGATACTTTGGAGGAATCTGACAAAAGTCAATCCTCTGCCATTATTTCAAATATAGTCACATCCAATTGTTTGAAAAATGAAAACTTCAAAATATTAAACGTGTACACTTGTTCTTAAATAATCAACTTATTAGAAAACAATAAGGGCTAGAGGTGCTTGACAAGCTATGGAAGTAGATCACTCCTGTACATAATGTGACACTTACTATCAATGAATTTTTAATGTAATTTCTAATGTTAGTGAACCCATTCACTGATCCCAGAGAGGCAGGGTAAACAGGCGGGATTCATAGGTGCTTTTCAGTGGACTTACCATCTGTGTAGGCTTCTCTGCGCAGATGTACTGGCTGGTGTTTTTGTTTCTTGGCTGGTCTGGCTTTCTGCATGACCGCAGCACTCATGTTGCTGTCTGTAGACACAGGACTTGTGGGCCTCGGGCACTGAGATGCATGAAAATGTCAGCGACCTGGGAAAGAAGCAACAGAGCCAGACACATCAGTGAATATTAATTATCAACAGGAACAACAACAGCACAACAACAGCAAAACACTGAAGCTAGGAATCTAATTTTAAAAATCACTTGAATAAAATCTAACAAATACTAGGCTGTTTACCACTCTGTGCTAGTCACTAGAGAAAAAAGCCTAAAAGAATTTCCAGTCTTTATTTTTCTTTTATTATTTTAATCACTTCTTATATTCTGTAAGAGTTCATGATACTTATTTGGTAAAGAAAAACATTCTTTTTTTTTTTTAATTTGTGGTGCTGGGTATTGAACCCAGGGCCTTGTGTATGTGAAGCAAGTACTCTACCAACTAAGCTATATCCCTAGCTCCACATTCCCATATTTTTGCAACTAGTATTAGTAAATGTTCTTGGACAAAAATGTTAATTAAAAATTTTCATAATATATTCAATGTTTGTTGTTTTCTCCAAAGAGTCAGAGTCCATAAAAAATTCATGTTCTAAGAATGAACTGTTCTAATCACATCCTTATTTTAGCTAAATATATATTTTCGACATTCTATGATGGCAGAATCCAATGTATTTCTTTTGAGGTGATCTAAAATTATCTATCTCACATATTTAGATGAACCAAAAATTACTTACATCCCTTTTCTGTCTCAAGATAGTTGCTGATTCTAGATAATGTGACTCTTCTAAACACTGTGTTTTGATGGAGGTAGAGGTAGTTTTTGGTTATTTATTTTTGGAGAAACAATACTCCAGATACCAATGGGAACTGAATTTACCAATCAGACATGGTGCATTTCAGTGCTATCAAACTCTCTGGCTCTCCCACGTAGATGATCTATTACAACAGGTACAACATACTTAACCCAGAAGGGCAATGAAGAGCCATTGGCCTTCTGGTGACCTTCCCTATTTTGGTTTCTACAAAATCCAGTCACAAACCCAGAACTCCTTAGTACCATAAGAAATTTCAAACAGACCTGACAACATATATTTTGACTATAAACAGAAGAAGCCACATACAGAGAAATGAACACATTTAAAAATGCTAACCCAAGCATATTAAATAATAGACATTAATGCAGCCAAGTGAGAAGCAAGGTGATTGGATTATTCATTCATATTAACTTCAAGTCACATGGTGAGCACCACCATTTCCTGAAAAGAACACTGCAATAGGCAGACATGTATTTAGTTCATTATAATCATGAGCCAAGAGAAAACCAGAAATGCTACTCAATTACAATATAATAAAATATTAAACCAAAACCTCTCCTTAGCTGTGATAAAGACTATTACAATTAACGTTACATATCCATGAAAGCAGAGAATTAGGGCTGAGAGGAAGCCCATTACTCATTCTATTGTGTAAGGCCATCCACTGCTCATAGACCCTAAGGCATAAGGTCCTTTACAGATGAATTTTCAACATCATTTCTATGTTTTCCTGATTTAATGAACTGAAAAACACCCTTAATGCAATCTGAAAGTAGTGGTCTGAGATGCTTAATTTCCTGTATTTTTTTTAGCAGAGAATTAAAAAGGAAAGGGAAACAAAAGCTATATATAAGGTTATTTATTCATTAAGAAACAGAATTAGGTTTGCATATTTTACTGAATTCAGCAGCTACTGGAAGAAAAGATATTTGTCTAAATTTCATAAAATATAGACCTGACTAAAATACACACATATATATATATTCCATAATAATAAGATGAAGAAAATTAGAAATCTTTTTTCTGCAACATATTCAGGATAAAAAAAATTATAGAGATGACTTAACGATGCAAGTTAAATTTTCTCTGAAAATATTCTATACTGATAAAAAATAATAACCAATGAAGTATCTAGAAAACACAGAAAATTACCAATGTGGTAGTTGTTAGTAAAACAACTAAGTAACAAGTATCAATTGTTGTGATAGTCTTTTCTTTTTCCTAAATATTATCTCTTTTTTTGATGACCACATTCTTTTATTCTACTACTTGCATTTTTAGACTCGAGAAATACACATGCATGCGTGTGCACACACACACAGACGTGAATGCACCACACAATAATATGAATACATGTATTAATATAAACATAGATTCATCCTACACAAATTTAATCATATAAAAATCTATTTTATATTCAAATTATTTTCTTTATCATACTTGGGAGGAGAAGGCAATAAGCAAAAATGAGTTAAAACATAATAAGAGATACATTCTCATTAAAAATAGGTTACTGGCAATGAGAAAGGGAAACAGAAAATTTATTATGTGCATCTGGATTAACCTGCTCTCTCAATTATTAGATCAAAGAGGGAAAATATTTATGCTTGCAAATGTGTGTGTGTTATCCAAATCTTTAATTTTTCCCAATTAAATTAATATTCTAGTTTGAAAAGCCACGAGGAAATGAGTTTCAAAAAGAAATAGCCTATTTTCCAATGGCTGACTGTCCCACCTGGATATGTAAATATTTCTTTGACAGAACATCTGATTAAATGAAATAAAAGAATTATCACAATAAATTTTATCTGGTTTACTTTATACATACTAAGCATTGAGCAACACAAAGCTCATTTAACTGAGTAAATACATACCTTAAAGAAACTAGACCAATCAGTGTGAAACAGACACACAGATATACAGTCATATATATTTATACAATTACACTTAAAATGAGGACATTTGAATTAGCTTCTTTTTACTCTCATTATATAGCATTTATTCAATAAATGCAGAGTTTAAAAGTCTGATAAAAAAAGGAAGGAAAGAAAGAAAATAATACAAATAAATTATATTCTTGGACTTTGGTTTCCTTACTCAATTAAAAAAAGAAAAGAAAAAGTAGTTATAAATTAGACACCAGACCATAGGTGCTAACCAGCACTAATGCACACACATTGAGCTTTCTTTGTGGCTTGGGGAAAGTGCCCGACTTACCACCAGCATCCTGCATCTGCCTTCGCGCCACTTTCAGACCAGCATACTCTGCGGCTGCTGCCACTGCCTGGGCAAAATCAGCATCAGTGAAAAATGAGCCATCGGAAGAACTAACACTGGAACGCCCACTGGAGATGTTGTCCTCCTCTGAGGCTGAACCCCAGCCGTTGATCATGGACCCAGTGACAGAGCTCTCCAGGTCCCCAACGCTTGAGGCAGGGGTCTGTTCAAGCCCAAGCAATAAAAGCCTTCTAGTTTGTATTTTGGCAACTTCCATGTCTGCTTCATCTTCTTCCTCTTCTGGCGCATCCGTATCCATATCTGAGACCAGGGGTCCTGAAATGTAGCCATAGGTGTGCAGGGGAGAAATCGGCCGCGGAGGCAGAGGAGGACTCGCTGGCTGCCTTCTGCATGGAGAGGAATCAAGAGCAAGAGCTCAGCTCATTATCTAAGTCAGGACCCAATGAAGCAACCAGAAATTCACAAGGAAACTGATTTGATCTTTGCTTCTGTTGAGCTGAATTGCTCAGAGGGAGAAAAAAAAAGGCTATAAATCTTTTATATCAGAGTTTGATTTTACTTTGGTTTGTATCTCACTTAGGGGCTTCCCTGCAGTACATTTTATTCAAGTTTTATAGAAATATACTCAGCTAAGTCTCATGTTTATCGGTTGAATTGAAAAGTTTTTAAAAGTTAAAATAGGAAGTGATACATATTTTAATGTTTTTATTAGTGCATTATAATTATACACAATAGTGTGGTTCATTGTGAAATATTCATGTATGCACCTATAACATAGTTTGTTCCACTTCATTGATTAATACTCTTTTGGGGAGCATCCAACTATATATTTGTCCTAAAGACTTTCCAAATTATCGATAGCTTATTATTGCCAAAGACAACATTCATTCATCCCCAATTCACTCCAAAACATTCATTTCTTTCCCTTTTCTTTATTGCCACTCTACAATTCCAAGTGAACGAAGTCAATTCAACTAGACTATAAATAGTAAAATTTCATAGAATTAACAAAAACATATTCAGCACATAACACAATTCCTTTCGTATTTTAATATGTATGTAACATATATGTATTAAATAATACTATACATTCATTTTATTTTTTTAAGAGAGAGAGAGAGAGAGAGAGAGAGAGAGAGAATTTTTAATATTTATTTTTTAGTTCTCGGCGGACACAACATCTTTGTTGGTATGTGGTGCTGAGGATCGAACCCAGGCCGCACGCATGCCAGGCGAGCGCGCTACCACTGAGCCACATCTCCAGCCCCTATACATTCATTTTAAAAGCTATGGGACCCAAGAGCACTTTTTCTCTAATTTACTCATTTATGAGTTTAAATGAAGGTATTTGGCTGTTTTAAACTTACTTGGTTTTCTGTTATTCTATCTATCTCTTTAATAATATGCTTAAAGATATTTTTTTCTAATGAGCTGAAATTAGTTAAGGATCAAAAAGGAGGGTAAAATTAAGTAGTATCCCACAGTCTTAGTTCACAGAGTAACTGATGTTTCAGCCACCTCTCCACAGGCTTGAAGAACATCAGTTAAAAGCAGTCTTTCTACTAACGCTACCCAATATACTCCAGTGAATATAAGATGTCTGAGAAGATAGAGAGCATTTGGACTTAAGTGAAAGAAAAGTCATGAAAAGGTGTTATTCTCAAGGTAGAAGAATAACAAGAGAACAGCACCTAATTAAGAGCATGCCTGCAAAAAAGGGAAACGGACACACAGTGATGCTCAGAAGATGCAAGGTCAAAGATGGGACACAATGGGGGACTACCAAGCAGAAGGTTCATGACAGCACCTCATCAGATCCTGCACTCCTGATTTCATAGAATTAAAAAACACAGATTCAGCACATGACAGTTAAAATAAATGATAATTATTTTAAACACAACAACTAACTCACTGAGCACATATTTTGTATCTAAGCATATTTTACAATGTTATCTCAATTCTCAGAGCAATTTTCTGAGTTACTTTTTAAATTATCATTTTATATGTGAGGATATTGAAATTCAGAGGAATTAAGGATTTTGTCAAAGTTCTTAAAGGTAGGGTATCTAAAATTCAGAATTTAAACTCAAATTTTGCTTCCAAGATCATGACCTTCCTTCCTTCTAGGAATGGTATTAACACACACACACAGACACACACACACACACACACACACACAAAAAGTATGCCAAGAGAGGTGTGTGTGTGTGAGTGTGTGTGCATGCACGCGCACGCCAGGAGAGGTATGTTTCAGTTATATTTGAATTAAAGACACAAGAAACAAAAATAACATGTTTTAGTAAAGGACTATGTGTATATAAGTATACATTATTACACATTTTTTTATATGTTCACACATGCAGGGTTCTTTAATATAATTCATCACTTTTCATTTCTGGGTGGTTTGTAATGTGTCTGTGTGTGGCACTAGAAGAAATATGAAAAATGTGCCAAAGCTGGAGTTATTTAAGAGATTAAAATGGATAATTGTTTCAATGTGGATTCTGTCATACACATAGGAGGAAAACCTTTGTTTAATTTGGAATGCAATAAAATAGCATACTTAAAAGTTAATTTGCAGCCTTTGTAAGCATGCACATCCAAAATACCACAAGAAATTTCTTTTTTTTTTACAGTCATGTAAGAGTTTTTAGTACAAAGGGTACTGTTTTGACCATCAATAAAGGGGTGTAGAATGGCCAGCTTCCCTGTGAAAGGATGCCAGCATTGCTGTTTGGATAATTCACATTCTGTAGAGCAAAAATGTTAAACAAGGGCTGTCTTTTAACTACTACCAACACGTGCAAATTCTGAAGAAAGACAGGAAAAAAAATGTATTCAAACCATCTGTAAATAAGGCCATCCCGGGGAAAGTGTGATAAACATGTACAGTTTGAAATATGTAATATATTCTACTTGAAAACAAAAAGCTATTTCGAGATGCTGCATTCAAGTGGGGCTTGTTGAAAATGAACCTCAACCTTTTAGATTCCTCCCCCTGAGGGGTTTTCAGCATCTTCTGAAATAATGTACAAGTATATGACTGTGACTCACAACACTCTAGGCTCCTACAAAAATGATGCCTTCATAAATATGTTCAAGAAAGAAAGGGGTGATTCCATTAATTTATGAAAGCAGATGTCTCTACAGTTCACCATATAGCATGTACCAGGAAAAAGACAAAAGGGGAAAAAAAAATCCATACCTTTCAAATCCTTTTTTCTAACACTAGTGTAGTTTCAATTTTTTTGTATAATCAACTATTACCTAGTTTGTAAAAAGACAAGATATTTAATTTTCCTTTACCTTATTTCTTTCTTTTCCTTCTAACAATATCATATTCAACTTCTCTGTATGAAAAAACATTCGACAATTTTCTACTTCATACATGAAAACTATTTTTGCTGTTCAAGGTATTTTTATTATTAGCTGCAGTGAATGCAATAGTGTCATTTTTTGAAACAATATGTATCAGTTTAATTATATTATTTTCATTGTTCTTATATGAGAAAAAGAGAAGGGTTGCTACTATGTTAGTCACTTAGTTTATCTAATTTTAGACAATATGGAATATCCTAGAAGCTCATAAGAACAAAAAATCGCAATATTAATAATAGTTCAAGCCTTTAAGGCTTATAAAATTAATATTGTGGTATTATAATACTTTTTTCATTAACTTTTTGTTACATATATTGTAATATTTACATATGCCCCTAATCAACAAGCATAAAATAATGTATTTATTCTTTTTTTAAAAAGTTTTTTTAGTTACACATGGACACAATTTGTTTACTTTTATGTGGTACTGAGGATCAAACCCACTGCTGTACATGTGCGAGGCAAGCGCTCTGCCACTGAGCCACAACCCCAGCCCCAGTGTATTTATTCTTTAAACATCTATTGTGCATATATTATTGTGTGGTCCCTACTAGATTTTGAGTCTAAGGATTATAAGGATTCAGTTTTAAGGCATACATACTGAATACAAACTAACTATACATATCTGGGCCAGAGAGATCTCATTTTTCAAAATACCCATAATAATATCTCTAAATTCAAATGATCTTCTGAAACAAGAGAGGGAATTTGGTTCTACATTGTTAAATCAGAATGAGCTTTGTGACTGCTTTGACCAATAGGCTATAGAAGGAGTAAGATTATGCCCCTAATCGGAATATAGTACTAAACTGATTTGAAAACTTTCTCTTTCTGCCTTCTTTGAAACCAGCTGACATGTTAAAAGTGTCTCTATCCTGAAACCTTATATTATGAGAAGCCCAGGCTTATGTGATGACACTTTGGAGATGGAGGCTGAGGAATATTGGGACATCAGATATGAGGGATAAAACTAACTTGGCAGGAGATCTTACCCCCCAAACCAGGCGAAAGTCATGAAGATTAGAGATGAATTGTCCAACTGAATTTTTTTCAGAATCCCAAATTCATGGGATTGTGAATAAAATAAAATGGTTGTTATAGGCCACCAAGCTTTAGAGTAGTTTGTTAGACAGCAATAGAGACAGGAATTCAGACACTATGTTAGAAATTCAGCTGAATAAAATATACTTCTTATTTGAACTTGTAGTCCAGTGGAAGAGATCAACAATTCATTATGTGTGCAATCATAATACATTAAGTCAGCACCCTAATGGGGCTATATACGGTGTTGTGGGAATACATATAACAGGCTCCCATCCCTTCATTGTGGTATTAGGGAAGGAGGATCTGCCACTTAATTTTGAGTTTAAAGAATACATAGGTGTTAGCTCTGAAAAAGGAGCAGATAATAGTGTTCCAGGAAGTTGGGCAGAATGTGCAGAGACCTTGAAGTGAACAAGAACTGTTCTTCTTCCAGGAACTGGAAGAAACTTAAGAGTAAAACAATACAGACATTGATGGGGGTGTGGCAGTGGGCAAGGATGAAGTCACAGAGGGGTCAGATCACAAAGGGTCTTGATTGCTACATTAAGGAATCTTGTCTTTATTTTAAGGGGAATGGGAAACCATTGTGAGATTTCAAGCATTGATGAAACTTGATCAGCATTGCATTTTAGGAAAATGTCTCTGTACAGCCTTCAGCAGGGGCACAGTTTGAAGAAGGGGCAGGGTCAAAGGCACTGAGACCACTTAGCAGAACATTACTGTAATGCAGGCATGAGAAAATGGCTGCTGGAACAAGAAAAGTGCATTTATGCCTGAATATATGTGCTTCTTTCAGAGTGATATTTAGGCAGTAAAAATCTGCAGGAATAAGTACTGGGATATATGGGTCGAAGCTCTAGAATGAGACCTGTAGAGAAATAGCTATCTATCTCTAATGATTGCATCATTAGGGAAGTGGCAGAATGATAAGAAACAGAAGTCATTGACTGATGGGACTGATGTTTGAATAGGTAAAAGGATTGAGAAGAGGCTTCACTCAAGGACTTAACTACAGATGAGAGTCCAACACTCTATCTAGTCTCAACAGGGTAGGCACAATTTAAATGCCAACATTAGGGAATGAGCTACATAAATTACAGTATCTATTTAACCCAAGTGTCTACACTAAAAGTTACCAACAGAGAAAAATACACTGTTCAGCTAAAAGAGTAACTTGCAAAATAATATTGGCAAGCTACCAATTCAAGACAATGTGAAAACAGGTAGAGATGAAAGTTTGAAAGGATTTTTACTGAGCTCTGAACAGTGACTGCTTCTGACTATACAGATCATTGGTACTTTATATTTTCATTTTGCTTATCTGTATTTTTAAAATGTCATACAGAGTCTATAGTCACCATTTCAAAAGCATTAACAGGATTTTCTTTTTTTTTAAATGGGCTCACACCACCTTTTTATTAGTGTCCAGAATTATTTCCAGCAATGATCCTGGAAATAAAATTCATAATTTCTTTATAGACTGAAAATAAAAAAAAAACTTAAAAGCTAAAACTAGTTAAATTCACTATAAGTGCTGCAGGTATGGTGTTTTTCTCAATCACATCTGTATACTTCAAGATCATACATGTATTTGTCACCCTAAAACAGGAGAAAGTAGGTCATTTTCAGTATCAGATTTCAGCCATCATTTACTGGGTCGGGGGGTGGGGGAAATTCTGTGAAGGCAAAGACGTGAGAAAGACATGAACTCTGACATCAGAGAGCTTTGAATTTAAATAGAGGATCAGATAAACAAATAGGAAATACTAAAGCAACAAGAAAACTGATTAACTGAGATGGGAACAGAGCCTGATGAAGATGAAAAAGAAGACTGGTGGATTTTTGCCAGTCAATCAGAGGAAAGCTCCATGGAGTGTTTCTGAGCAGGACTTGGAAAGATGAACAATGCTTGCCAAGCAATCAAAAAAACAGCACGTCCTAGACCAGGATGTTGGGTGAGTTTAAGATAAACTCAGAGAATTTCAAACAGACTAATTAGAAATGTTGTGGGAAGGGAAAGAGAGGACAGTCAGGGGCTTTGAGTGTGGGGATCCAGAGGAGGACTGGAAATGGGGGAAACAGATCCAGACTTCCATGCAATGAATGAACATTGGAAGGTAAAGAGAGAAAGGAATGAAAAATGGATATCATTTCAAGAGTATGGGAAAATTCCAAGGGACAGGGGTCGGGCCCCTGGTCCAGTAGCAAGAGAAATGGCAACAAAGGAATAAAATCGTAGGCTATTTTGGAATTAGAATTAAAGGGAAACGGTAAATATTTTAATTCATAGACGGTTTGAAAACCACAGATGAGGCAGAAGGATAATTAAGCTCATCTCCAAATGGCAAAAGTATTTTTTATGCTTTTGCCTATCCCTTTGGTATATAAATAAGTAGTCATTAAAGTAGGACAAGGAGCAAGTGTTCACTGCAAAGATGATCAATTTGGGTTAAGACATGTGGAGATGTCCAAGTGAAAATATCATTGTGACACACAGGGAAAAGGTCTGGGCTGGCTAAATAAATTTGACAGCCATCAGAATATAATTGTCAAATCAAGTGATGGGGTGATACACAAGGAGGAGGACAAAAGGGAACTAGTATTTGCTGAAAACTTACCCCTCTGCAGGTACTTAACATACATTATCTCATTCAATTCTCCAAACAATTTATAAAACTGCCATCATTGCAGAGAGCTCAAGAAAAATAAGAGCAAAGAAGTCTTTAGATTTTAGCATTAGGAAGTTACTTTCAGCAGACAGATGGAAGCAAAAAGTGTAGAAGCTAGGACACAATGGGCAGAGTTGTAGCCAGGAACTGGGAAGGTGGAGGTGGCAGAACCACAGTCAGCAGTAGGAGAGTCTGTACCCTGTAACCGGGAGAGAAGGCTACGGAAAGTTTAAAAGCCACATAGTTAATAGGGAAAGAAGGGAGGATTGAAGGGAGAGCCTACGTCTGTAATGTCCACACAGATGACAGGAAACTCATGTTTGTTTTTTGTTTACAAGGAAGGTAAAAAGGATTACAGAAGGAATAATTAAACAAACAAACAAAAGGCTATTCAGGAGGAAGATCTGGGGTCCCAGTGGCCACAAAGAGGAGAGTGGAAGGAAATAGGTTACTATTGAGAGAAGGAAAGAAGCTTAATGGTCTCTGTCCGTCTCTCATTTGCTTCTAATAAAAGTAACTGAGATGGCTTGTGATGCTAATAGGAAAAAAAAAAAGACAACTTATTTGCTTTCAATCTTCATGAAGTTCAAAGGTTAATACTATTTAAATATATGGCAATCTAAGTTTCCCCTTGTCACACAGGGAAAGGTTTAACTACTTCTTTCTGTTTAAGAAGTATAGGATTTGAATTTGGTAATAACTTCTTAATGACAGAATTGTTAGCAAACGCTGCAAATTCTATCTTAATCAGCAGAATAAAATTCAAACAGCACAAACCAGGATTTGTTATTCATTCAAGAATATTGAGGAAAAATCTTCTGAGGCAAATGATATACCCGATTTCAAATGATATTAGGAATATGGAAAGCAATAGACACATATTATAATGTGTCAAGGGCAATAAAATAGTACAAACAATATCATCAACAATGAGAGAAGAGCTAACATGATACAGTAATAGCTTTTATGTGGTAGAAATGACAACTGAAATCCCAGATAACAAAAATATGTATTGGATGATGATGTTCACTAGGGTAAAAAGTCTAAACACACACACTCACACCCACACCCACTCACACATATTGTGTAGTAACCTGGATAAAATAATCCCAACCTATATCAAAGTAAAGGTATCTGAGGTCAACATAAAATGAACACACTAAACTCATTCATTCTACTATGACATTACAGCTATGAAAGAACAAATCATTATGTGGAACTCAATTTTAGAAGATAAGAGAAAAATCTCTTTTTCTTAAGAAAGAAGTGGTTTGCTCATGCACAACGAAAGTTAAAGTACAAAAAACACCCACCAGCAATAACATGTCATGAGACTAGCAGGCCACGTGTACTTGAATGTAATTATCAAAAGTGGGTAAGTATCAATGCCCATTATTTTATGGTTGCAAGTGCCCTGGGATCAATTAATCTAATGTCATGGTCAACACTATTACTGATATGTCCTTTATCAGGCTTTACTGTGGGAAAATACTCCAAGAAAATGCTCATGTGATTTGAAAACTGCTTCATGGGACAGCATTCAGTGAGTAGTGGAAATGATCTGATTCTGCTAAAATTTATTTCTAAACCACATACCGCCTGTCTGGTGGGTGTTGCATATGGCCAATCTCCTCTGGGCAATCCTGCAACATGGGCTGGAGTTCTTCCTGTGGGGACGGGGTCAGAGTGGCAGTGGAATGATGGCTATAGGACACAGCAGCTGGAGAAGAAGCTGCTCCCCGCACAGGAGGTGTGGGGCCTCTTTCATCTTCCTCCTCTTCTAATTCATCCTGCTGCAAATACATCCGTGCTGGTGGTACAGGACATGGCATTTCTTGATCATAGCTGAAACAACATGTTATGTGTTACTATAAGAACATGCTGACTTACTTCAGTTTCTCCCAATGAACTACTGCTATAGTAAGTGGAATGTCAGCTTTGACTTGTTTTCAAATATGAAGAGAGAAATGAATTGTGGAAGAGCTTATTGAAGAAGAGGAAAAGGAAAAATTTTGTACAAGACTTCTAGTTTGGATGAATGAGGAAACTGCTAGGCTACTTGATCACAAAGAAAACAGAGGAAAAGTGTTACACAGAGTGAGACAGTGGGATTAGGAAAGCAAAAAAGATACAAAGCACCCACACGATTTGAGCATCAACTTTCCTGAGCTAATGTCATCAATTTAGGTGGTAGAGAATAAACAAGAGAGATGTAATGAAATTACAACTTATATAATGCAATACATCACCGCCCTGCTAATTCTTCTAAATCATAGTAAGGAGTCATTGTTTTAAAAAGTCTGCTATCATAAAGATTTTTGAAGTATTACATATACTATTTTTCTCTGCAAGATTGTAAATTATTATTAGCATATTATACAGGCTGAGAAATTATAAAGAAACAGTAAAAAAACCCACTTAACATAGTTTAACTTAGTATATATCAAATGTACTATGTTCTATTCCTCCAGTGCAACATATTCTCAAGAAGATGCAAAGATGGCATTGCAGATAGTCTGATGATGAAGTTCTAGACCCTGAGCAAAGGACTTTCTAAATTCTTTCAAAGGGAGAGATACTGGAAACAACTTACATAGTTCAATAGAACTCTCTTTTGAAAATGCAAATAGATCATTATTTCTTCAGTTGGGCACAAAATGAACTGGTTGGTTTGAATTTAGGATGGTGAGTGAAAAATACAATACCCCTAAACAGTAAAATGCTCTTCTGCTCCTGGGCTAGATCTGAGTAGGAAACAAGATAAATCTGGAGAGTACTTACACTTTTCTATCTTATCTTATCCCAGGAATATGTTTAATGATTAGAATGACAAAGATGTACTGCATTATATAAACTGTTTGATTACTGCTCTCTCTTATTTGTTCTCTACCACCCCGCCTTGTTTACTTTACCTTAGGAAAACTGATGCTTAAATAATGTGGTTGCTTTTTATCTTTTTTAATTCCCTAATCCTCCTACCTCAATTTTTGTAACTCCTTCTTATGTTTCCTTTGTTATCAAGTAGCCAAGCAATTTGCTCACCTATCCAAATTAGTAATCTTGAAGAGAATTATTCCTTTCTCCTCTTCATTAACCTGTCTCACAATTCATCTCTATTCTACCTATAAGGACTCTCTACAATCTGTTCCCTTGTTTTCATCTGTTGCATGTCCTACTGCAATAATCTTTTAATTGATCTCTTTGCCGCCAGTCACTCCTTGCTTCGCCATGGTCACATTGTTCCAAAATTGCTTTACTATAATACAAGTCACTGTCAGGTCGTTCATTTGCTCCAAGTAATAAATGGCTCTCTAATTGCTTAGAGAATAAAATAAAAATGCTGCAGCAAGGCATTTGAGTATCGGCATAATCTGGCTTACGTTTGCCTTCCCAGTTTTCCCACCCCTGCCATGTTAGTTTTGCAAAAGTCCATATCTCTGCATGGTCCCAGGATCCATAAAAATCCCTGCTCTTAATTGATAACTTTATCATTTTCAAGGTGAAAAACACTTATCAGCAGATTAGATTCATTCTTACCAGGCAAATCAAATCTTTCTCTTTGGGGAGAAGTTGTATATCTTGTAGTATTTTTTTTAAATCTACAATAGCATATTTTATTTTAACCCTTTTTAGTCAACTAAAATAGAAGAAAATATTCTATTAAAATAGCCTGGAAAACAAACTATTATGACCAAACTTATCTTCACGATTTGCAGATTCTATATTCGCAAATTCACTGATTCAGTGAATTTGAAACCCCCATATCAATACTAGTGATGTTTTTGTGGCCATCTTCATACATACAAAAAGACACCAAAAAATTGAACCACCTGACATGCATGTACCCAGCAGAAGCAAAACAAGACAACACATATTTTCTTTTGTCAGCTCTCACATCATTTGAACAGTTGATTTAGGGCCCACATTGCTTGAAATTTTCTTGCTTAATATCAGTGATTTCCCTGTTAAAAATGGCACCCAGAGGAAATGTTAACATGCAGCTTGGCACTCCTAACTTAAGAGGGTTGTGATGTGCCTAACAGAGAAAATGTGTCTATAACAGATGTGTTTTCTCAGAAATGACACTATATTAATGAAAAATATATATTAAATAATGGTGCTTTAAACAAAACACATATAAAAAAAGGCCTCAGATCAACCAAAATGTTGTGACCTGAGGCTCAAAGAATCTAACCCTGTATTTCCCCTAGAGACTAATGGTTCCATATTCACCAATTCAGTGTTCACAGCAACTTTATAAAACATAACTACTATGGATAATGGGAATCACCTGTTAACATTTTTGTAAAAGAATTTTACTTGAAAATATATGTTATTTAAAAATGATTAAAAAACAGAAGCACAGAGGTTTTGTCTTCTGTGCACAGCTGGGACTGTAAAACTCTTTTTTATAAGAATTAAAAAACAAAGCCTTTATTTCTATAAAGTCATTGAAAAGACTATTTCCAAGTAGATTTCATTTTTTTTGTAGTTAATTCTCTAAGTCAAGAGAATTCTCTGCTTTTAATCTCACTACTAAAGCAGCTGTTTTGTTTTGTTTGAGGTATCATGTCCAATTATAAAGATTCTGGAATGAGAGGAAGCACTCTAACTTTTCATTTTTTCATGTGGACTATTTGTTCTTGTTAAATCCTTCTGAGAAATAGTTCAGGGAAGTTTAAACCTCTACAAGTAATTTTCAGCATAATGTGATAATATCTAAGAAAAATGTAGTCTCCAGAAATTGTGGTATGTAAATCCACATAATTATTTTATGAAAACTTAACAATGTGTCAAAGAAATTCTAACACAGTCATGTATCACTTAACTACAGGAACATGCTCTAAGAAACACCTTGTTTAGGGATTTCATGACTGTCTGAACTTCAGAGTAGATTTAGACAAACTCCCATGGCATTAACACAAACCGGGCTAAATAATATAGCCTATTGCTCCTAGGCTCTGGACCTGTATATCATCATACTTAATACTGAACGCCTCTGTAACACCAGGGGAAGTAGTCAGGTATCTAGGCACATCTAAGTATGGAAAAGGTACAGTACAAATAATAGACAATGGGAATTTTTCTGCTCCATTTTAATATTATGGGAAGAGCATCATATATGTGGTCTGCCATTGACTGAAATGACCTTAGGCAGTGCATGACTATTTTGAAAATCACAAAATCATATGTGAAATTCTATATATACAAACTCAAGATTTCCTCTGTGTGTGTGTGTGTGTGTGTGTGTGTGTAATTCCCAGTTCCTAAAGAAGTTTCTAGAGCACTCATTCTTTTATGGGCATCCCTGAGGAGGGTTTTAAAGCGACACTGATCAACATTGTCTTATTTAGAGATAACACTGTGAACTTCAGGAGTCAGTCTCCTCTGACTCCTTCAGGAGTCAGTACAGGGTAACAACTACTTGGGTGGGTATAAGCAAATGTATTATACCATTCACAGGTTATGTTCCGCCTACCTTTCATCTACAGAAATACTGTACTCTTCACTGTTGCCATGGGGAGAAGGATGTGCCGGGGGAGGAGGAAGCAAGTCTGCCCAGTTCATGCCACCCTGTTTGGGAACCTTGGGTGTCCGTGCCCCTTTCTTGTGCCCTTGACTTCCTAGAGAAGAAATTAAGTACAAGTCTTTTATTCCTGGCCTTTAATTTTTTTTTCCTATTATCCATGATTAATTATTTTCTGTGAATATGATCTTATAATTTATTCAGGTATATAGAGATAAACACACTTTTCTTCATTAATTTTAATTCAGAATTTTATAGAAGAGAAGAAGCAAAGAATTGTCAATTTAACTGTAGAACGCATAGCAAAAAAGCAATAAAACCATAAATGAATTTTACAAGTCATATCATTAATAGTGATCTTCCTACAGTAATTAATTGCATTATGGATTATCATCTAAAACAAATGAGCTGTAGACATATTTTCTGGAGTGCCTTTCTATTATTTAATTGCTGAAACCTAAAATACAATATGATACAGATACGATCTATTAGAGTTCCACTGTTGCATTAAATCACTGAATATATATAATTTGTACTTGTCCATTGAAATGTTTTGGGCACAATGAAATTATTAGTTTTCTTCAGAAGGGCAGATACAGATGAGAATAAATGCTGGAAGAACTAATATAACTAACGACAAAAGAAGCCAAAAAATGCTCTTAGAAAGGGACAGACATCTTCTCAGCCGCTGTTTCTATAAAATTGTGGCTTATAGTAAAATAATGTTGCTGAACGTTCCTAATAGTTTGAAATAACCCAATTCTTCAAGTGCTACAGTTTTCCAATTTTAGATTTGGTGTATTCTTTGAACACCATAGATGCATATGTTCCCCTTTTAAAACCTTCAGGTCAAAAGGTATCTGGGGATAAAGTTCTCCCCCTGAATATATTTTAGAATCATATTTATATTATAGACAATAATTGTTAATTGCAATTGAATTGTAATTGATTTTTCTCATATGATCCTGTAATATCAGTGAATTGTCTTGATCTTTTTTTTTTAATCCTAACTTAAACAGCTACATGTCACCCTGCATATGACACAGGTCTTAGCTTACTCAGTGGCAGAGGGACTTACTTTTTTTTAAGTCACTTGGGAATTTTCTAACGGCAGTGTTTGTTATACCAGATGTTCTTGCCTTGGTATGTTACAACACCAAGTGTGGGCTGAGGAACAGGCTGTTACTAATAAACTGTGACTCCAGCCCTGAGCCTGGGTGTCTCTGTTTCTGTCTGTCACTCGGTTGTTATGTACTGGGGTGACTGGGCATGCATGACAGAGTCAACATTGGCCAGTGTCTTCCTCTGGATTTCCTGAGACACATGCATGGTAGTAACTCCACCTGACCCAGTGACTTGACCCATACAAACCTTTCCTGTACTTCATGTACTAGCTTTACTTGCTCCCTACCTTCACCAGACCTCACTCCTTTATAATTGTTTTACCAAATATCCACAGAATAACAGGTGATGAATAGCAGCATGGCATCATGGTCTCAGTGTCTAAGCTAAGAGATGGAGAAGGTCAATCGAAAATTAATAACCTAGAAACATGGGGTTTTTCCCCTATTAAAATATGATTTTCTCTATAAGTAAGAATATAAAGATGAAATGACATCAACATTCAAATATCTAAATATTTTATGTTTTTATGTTTTTCCCAAAAGTAGATCTTTGACATTTTTAAGTCAGTTTACTTGATTTAAAAAAGAAAAAAAAATATTTGATAATATTTTCATTGTTAATACAAATTAATGTACAGTAGATTCTGAGAAAATCTACAAAGAAAAAGGGCCATTTCTAAGCTCCTTTAAATAAGAAAAATTTCAACACAGGTTAGAAAATGTTAAACCAGCATACTTTAGCTAAAAGAAGGCAGCAAACTGTGAATGTGATGTTCTTTACAGAAGGAGGTAGAGACACTTGGCTAAAAGAACCTAGCAATGACTTTGATCCAGTTGCTGGGAGGTGCCATTTCTACCCTCTCCTGCAGATACATGCTCCATTCAAGACCAATTAGTTTGTTCTCATTGTGGTGTGACTTGCCACATGTTAGTTCTAATAATGAACCACCTTTAATTAGAAAAACAGGACTTAAGTACCATCAAGCTCCCATCTGCAACCCCTATCAGGAAAACAGCTGGCAAACAGCTGTCCCAGCATGAAGACCACAGGGAGGAGTCTCTGTGGTTTTTGAGGCATGGACAAATTGAGGCTGAGAGGTTGCTTTATGAGGCTCTTGAACAAGAACGGAGGGATCACAGAGAAAGTACAAACTGAGACAGTAGCTGGATCTCAGGTTATTGTCTCTCAGGTTTTTACAGTGCTGAAGTGTACTTAAACGTTACTTGCTTTAATAGCATTATTTCAAATGGTAACAGATTTATCTGATTACCTATATGTACAACATTTCTTATGTTATATTTTGGAAAAGGGAGAAAAAAGTTTCAGCTGCCTTTAAAGTTTAGTGGTAGCTGCTTTTAAATTTTAGTTCATACTTTTGATTTACTGATAAAGGAAGAAAACAGGGAGCTTAGTATTTGATACCTAATGGAAAATAAAATGGTTTACTGAGAATATAGTCCCTTAAACTGAAAAAATAAGACCCATGTCTGATATAAAAAACAAAAACCCAAGCCTGATATAAAGAAAGATTAGATTCAAATGATATAAAGTGATTCAATACTTCAGTCCATCTGGGGCTGTACCATCTTTTAAACAGAGAGGTAGATGTTTCCTGGGATCCCCTTACCAGATGTACTACTGCCCTGATCCGAACTGTTGTAGGATCCTCCCGTATTCTGGTCATATGATTGATTGTATGGAATCGTTGGAGGAACTGTGTCATTTGCTCGATAATCTAGATATTTCAGATAGAAAAAAATATATACATTTATGTTTTCTTTGTGAGTTATTTCTAATCTCTTTATTTTGTATATATTTCTGAGTACATTAAGAAACCAATTGTCTGTTTTTCTCTTTTATTTTTAGATTCAAATTGTCAGGCTATGAAAAGACTTACACTCAAAATGGATGTCTATATATCCATTTAAAAATATAGGAATAGAAACTGGGGGTATAGCTAAGTGGTAAAGCACATACTTAGTATGCATGAGACCCAGTACCCTCAATCAGTAGTACTCTCCCCCCAAAATATGTACATACATGTATATATAGTAACAAAATAATTCTAACAAGAATAAATCAGAAAATGCCACATCTGCAACTCATAAAACATAAATTGCAATAAAATAAAAATAAAACGGAAACTTGTCAGCTAGATGATATCTCATAAAAATGTATCCCTGATAAGAAAATAAAATATCTAATCTGCCCCAGAAATGCTTCTCCTTATTTAGGCAAAGGTGAAAATCCAGATGATAAGCTTGCTACTGGAATGTAGTCAGTAATAATCTGTCAGCCTAGCTGCATTCCGGGGTCTTTATTACACTCTGACATACCAAATCTGCTTACAAGCAGTACAAACAATAAATCAGAGTTCTGAAATGTTTGTACAGAGGACTGTCAGAGCTTTCTGAGGTCCAGAGTAAAACCACACACTATGGAAAAATAATGTAATGATTTGAATCCCCACAGTAATTTCCAGAGCTGCATAATCTGCTCTCAATTTTGTCAGTCTTTGTCATCAATGTATGTAGGAATCTTAATAAATATTTATTAAATTGGATTATTATACCAGTTAAGTACCTTCTCAAACTTGGGAAAAAGCTAGATGACTTTATTATCAAATTAAAACATGACATGAACTTAATGAAATGTTTAAATTATCTTGTTATACTCTCCAGCTTCACAAAGTTTTATTTTTGAAGAAAATGCTCTCAACTCAAGCCTAAGAAAATAAATCCGTACCTCTAATTATGTAACATAAAATGCATTCTTGACCAGGATACGTGCACAACATTGCCCCATCTATTCAAATTAGAGCAATCTAGTTATAGCTAGAGGTATATAACTTTGCAAATCATGTTATTAAAGCAGTAGCCTGAAGAACTACAAAGAAATCAAACACCTATCTCTTTCAACCCACATGCATTACAACATTACAATACACAGATATTCCCCTCAGGCCATAAAATACTATTCTGCTGCTTCAAGTTAATACTAAACTCCATTTATTTTAGGTTCTATACTGGCAGACTTCAATCAGGTCAACCCAAGAAATTGAGGTTCTAAAATTATATACATCATAGCAATCTCAGGAACCACACAAGGTCTGAGAAATACAACAAATTGAACCACTTCTCCAGTTCAAGTTTAATTTAATTATTTTTCTTCAGTTTGATATAAAAAGGCCCTTCATTCATAGGACCATGTAGAAGCAATTATCTTCCATCCTCAAGTGGAAAGAGTGGAATAGTCTATTTATTGAAAATTCGAGGTATTGTGACAGTTGTACATCTGCCTTATGAATAAAAGATTGTATGTCCTCAGCAATCCCTCACCTACTATTAAATTTAAATTAATCTCAAAACCATTTAAAAATACTTATATATTATTATAAAATCAATTTTCCAAGCTTATTGTGGTGCTAATTAACTCTTTGACACTGGAAATTCCGAAACCAAAGAAAGAAGAAAATCACAATAACCAAAGGAAAGAGGTGACTTTCGAGTCACAGACAGTTGTTGACATCTAGTGCCGAGGGGCTAAGAATGTCAACATGGGAAAGAGAAGGAATAAGGGCCGAGCTGTTCACCTTTGTTCAGTTTGTTTTGCTCCATGATGTTATACTGAATTGGTGCCACTTCTTGTTTCTGCTGACCGGGTGGTTTCCAGTGCTTCTCGCTGGAGTCCCCGCTGCCATTGTTCATGTTATTGGTGAGGTTGGACTGGATGAGCTGGGTGGTGGCATAAGGAGTGGGCTGCCCTGATGGATTGACAAAACGCCCGTACTTCAGATTTGGGCTATTGAAGGTTTTCATCTCATTGATTTTGTTACTAAGATCCACATCACCATAAACAGTTGACTCAGGGAGCATCAGATTTGTTTGTTTGTTATCCAGTTGGTTGTTATAATTTGCTATACAATCAGCTATGTGCAATGGAGAGGAAAAGGAAAAAGTCATTCTGCATGGTTATTCGTTTTCAATTTCTTTCTAAGAAGCTTTGTGAGTCACAGTAAAATTGCGATGTAAAGTACAAATGGGCTTAAATTAGATCAATAGAAAGGGCCCCATATTCATATGGACTTTCTAAGGGAAATCAAACTTGAGGGAATAAGAGCATCCAGAGCATTTGTGTAGAGAGGACATAATTATAAACTTATGCCACTGCTGTATGCTAAATAATTCATCTAATTTAAAATAGGAATTTCCTTTAACAACCATTTTAACAGGAATTCCACTAAAATAATACATACGTGAATCTTTGTTAACTTTAAATTTTCTAGTCTTGGGTTAATGAACTATTTGAAGCTACAGAACAAAGCACATAAGAAT
Organism: Urocitellus parryii; assembly: GCF_045843805.1. Lineage (NCBI taxonomy): Eukaryota > Metazoa > Chordata > Mammalia > Rodentia > Sciuridae > Urocitellus > Urocitellus parryii. The sequence continues at coordinate 3,642,249 of NW_027554068.1, forward strand.
CCAAAGAGGAAAATGTATCCACAGGTCAATTCTAATATTTTTATCCTCAAAAGATAAGATGAGCAGGGATAAGGTGATAGTTAATAGTGCTTAGGAGAATTTTATTAGTTCCTATCTTGGTCATATAGGGTAATCATTATTGAAGAGAAATGCTACATAATCATTTTTTCATGGTTTCGTAATGACATCCCAAGTATAAAATGACAATAATGATGACAAAATGAACCACACTAACCAGGTCACTTAATCAAATAATGCCTGAAATAATATCTACTATGTCTAATACCTCATTCCACTCTGATCTTCCCTTCATTGAAATATTTAGAAATTAAATAACTGATCACACACACACACACACACACATACGCACGCACGCACACACAAACACACACACAGAGAGAGAGAGAGAGAGAGAGAGAGAGAGAGAGAGATATTTAAGGCCTATGATTGAAAATATTAAAACAGCAGGAATAATTAAAGTCATATTGTAAGGATAAACATTTTTAAATTAAAAAAGGTGCTATGGAAAAACATCATTATTCTATTCAGATTGATTAAAAGTGGCACTATCACTAACAGGTCTCTTTAAGAATTGGTTTTAACTGGATATCTTAATAAATGAAAATTAACATGCTTTCTACTGAAGATGTAAATATGAATATAATCTTAAGAAAAATTTTCAGCTTCTCTATGTTACTAAATTTAGCTACTTAATTTAATCATACATGATCAAGCAGCAGAGATATTTGGTACATCTGGATTACAGTAATTCTCATATCAAATTTCTAGGAATTGTTTTGTTTAATGATGATTAAAAAATAATCTAAAGGCACTATACTCATTTTGCTTTGCCAATATTTCTATATGAGTGTTATCCAAAAGGTCTTCTAAAAGTGTTGGACTTGTCCTAGACTCCAGTGTCCAATATAGTTGCCACTGGCCACATAACAGCTATGGAGAACTTGAAATGTGGGTAGTGAGAATGAGGAGCTGAATTTCAAACTGTATTTTATTTAGTTGATTTGAATTTAAGTAGCCATCTGTTGCCAGTAACTATCATACTGGACAATGCAACATATTAATTCCAGTAGGTGTCCCTTTTGTTTATGATACATGACTATCTATATAGACAGCAGAACCTGGGCCTCTGGAGGACACACGCTAGTTGTGTGAATGGTCATATCCACATCTAATAATGGAGACATGGGATTGTTTTTAGGGTAGACATATTCATAGTTCTATGATTTGTTCTTTATAATTTATTACATCTTTACTTACATGCCATCTTCTCATTCTCATTTCCTTAGCTCCAGGCATTATTTTACTTTCATAGGCATCTTATTTGTTTCTTTACAACTATTTAAATGTTTCCTATCTTATTAATAATGGGACTTTTTGTTTCATAAGAAATTATCTGTATTTTTTTCTGCCTTTAGATCTTGCAGTGCTCCATATCTACTTGTCTTACTGTGATGTTTTAGCATGAAATTTTAGTGAAGTAATTTACTCACACATATTTCAGAACCAAAGTATAACAGACTATAAATGTACACTTACACACCTGAAATATATATGGATGTGTGTATTTCTTATGTCTTCAGGATTTACATCTATACTATAATATCTGATTTAAACTTTCATTTAAATTTTTTTGTTATTATTCTTGTTCAGATATTATAACTCTTACTGTTAGAATTAAGTCCACTCAAACTATGGATTTATTGACCTTTTGATCTTTGTTATTTATTCCTAAAATCATGAATATAATAAATTATTGCAACTAAACTTATCATTGTACTCATTCTTATAAATGATTGTGCACGACTTTGTTTTCTTGCAATCTATGCTAGAGCTTGTCTTCTTCATTCTCTGAGGAAATCTTGGTGGAGGGTGAAATATAAAAGTTTAGAAATGGAGAAAATATTTGAATCATGCTAGCTTGCTACACAGTGTTGGACATTTCATGAAAATGTGGATCAAAGTTCCCTTCCCCAGGTGGGCAGAGGGAAAGGAAAATCAGCTGCTTCTGGATAACTAGCCCAAGGCCAGTGCATATCTCCCTCTCTCCGTGTCCCTAACCTGGGCGGCTGTAGGTGGTCAGGTTGCTGTGGCTGTTTCCATTGCCCGCGGTGCAGCAGTTGATGGAGCAGTCATTGTGGCTGTTGCCAGTATTAGGCCACTTGTCTGCCAGCCACAGCTGTGCGGCAGGTTCACTGATGTTGAGAAGTCCTGGCCTAGAGAGAAAAAAAAAGAGTAAATGTTATATGGACAGAAAATAATATTTTCTATTCAGAATTGCAGCAAATATTTCATTTAATTGTTCTTACAATAATTTGGTGCATTATACTGAATGATATTATTCTTTTTATTTACAGAGAGGCAATTATAATATATTGTTCCAGATGTATCTCAGTGCACACAGCCATACATCTGTGAACTGGTACTGCTGTACTTCAGACTTAAAATCTTTTACTGTTTACAATGTTCTATTCTGCCTTTAGTCATGGTGATTGAAAAATCAAACGTGGAATCTGAAAACACAGATGCATAAAGACTTTTAGTAACTAAAAATTATTCTAGCTAAATCTGTTTGCATTTCTTCATTTTTGACCTATTAAAAAATTGCAACTCTTCTCACAACTTCATTAAAAAAATGCAACAATTTCCTTTATGGAGACAATGAACCCTTCACATTAGGCAGATTTACAGATTTTGCTTCCAACCCATGTTTAAGAAACAGTGAGCGCAGACTGGCGTGACATTTTGCACAGAGCTACAATGATGTTTCAGTGAACAGTTCTGTGAGCTTGTCAACATTTTCTGATGGTGACAATGTAAAATGCCGTGAGTTCCTAAATAAACAAAGGAAAGCTACTGAATGAAATCTGGTAAAACAAAGATGTCGACTAAAAGAAATATTAGCACTCATGTTTTTTTTTGGCACAACAGATGTTAATCCTCTTTCACCAAGTGCTGGAGAGGCCAAGTGCATCGGGAGTTATTAATGGGAGCCCTGGACCACCAGTGCCAGGGACTCAAACTGGAGTCCAAGAGCAGCATTCTTCACGTCCTTTTTCAACATTGACTCCGTGTGATAACTAAGCAAAAGAGGCGATGATGTATGATGTGCTGTCCAATCCTCAATAAACAGTCTGGCGCTACAGACTATGCAAAGATTTTCTTGGTGGTTTCATTTTCTTTGTTAAAATGCAATAACCAGCCTTCTCATTTACTTGAGAAGCAAGAAACTGACATTGCCCTCTAAATGGTTCCTATTTTGCCACAGAGAAACATATTTTGCAAGTGATGGTTATTTGTAAGTCAGTTAAAATGAAGAATATGGATTTGCAGTCCATATATCTGTATCCATATATGTGCATATTTATACAATTAAGGATGCATGTGTTTCCTCTTTGTTTACAGTGGGAGAGGCACTTTGAATTCTTTACATATATTCATTTATTGAACCATCACAGCCATTTTACAGGCAGGGATTGCTAATACCCAAGTTTTACAGATGAGGAAATGGGACACTTGGGGGAATTCAAGGCACATGGGCACAGCTATATGGAGTGAGTGAGTGACTACCTGGGATTCCAGCACAAGCTGTGGCCCTGGAGTTCACACCATGAACTAGGATGCTATAAACACACACTGGAGCCTGAGGAAGTTCCCTGAAGCTCTTAAACATTCTTAATGGAGAGTGAAAAAAATATCTGAAGGCCCCAAATTCAGGACAAAGTTGCTAAAATTGAATTACCTATTATAATTGTTGATAAAAATATGCTTTGAAGCCTGGTGCAGTAGTACATGCCTGTAATCCCAGTCACTCAGGAGGCTGAGGAAGGAGGATGGCAATTCTGAGGCCAGCCTCAGCAAAATAAAATAAAAAAGATCTGGGGTTGTAGTTCAGTGGTAAAACATCCATGGATTCAATCCCCAGTAACAGATAAATAAATAATTTGCTTTGAAGAGAAATGTCGCTGGACTTAAAATTTCATGCATTTAAATGATATCTAGTGTCTGTGAAATACATGTTGGTTATAGAACTTCTGCATCTAGTAACCTTTAGCTTTCCTACTTTATTTCTCCTTGAACTTAAACCATAAATGCTATCACTGTTGAAGTTATTCAAAATAAAACTCCCATTTTTGACACTGAAGAGATGATACTATGTCTGCAGTAGAGGTCAAGTAGAAATTCTCCACAGCTCAACTTATATGTTTTAATAGAAAGAGACAATATTTTCATGCTACTATGACTCCCTCTGTATGTCTGTGGTTGTGGGGAGTGTTAATATTTTTCCAGTGAATGCTTTGCTAGCATCACTGGCTTAGAGAACTTTTCATATAGATGGGTGATTTCCAACAGGAAGTAGGATTAACAACTCACATCCTGCTTTCTGTTTAGACTTGAGTTTGGAATGCTAATTATTTAAGGAAAAAGGTAAGCCATGTTCACTGTCCCATGATGGATCTTAAAATGCTGTGTATGTGTGTCCAAGGTCTTGGAGGAAGGTGAGGTCACTGGCAGCTACTCTGACAACAGAGCGTGAGAAGTCTTTCAAAGTAACAGCTTCACAGGCTCCCTGTATCCCTTAAAACTCATCAGCATGCATCAGACAATCAAACTACAGCCAAATATGAAGCAAAAGCAAAACATGTGTTCGTTACCGAGGTTAACGTGTGCCTAACACATCATTACATCATGTTACATATTAAGGGGACAGACCTGCGCCATGAAGGAGAAGAGGGCAAACGTGCACTAATAATTAGGAGGCAACTGCCTTCAATTCCTGCTCTGCTACTTGATACATTCCAATCACTCACTCTGAGAGAACCTGTTTAAACTGTTAAACCACAAAATATAAGACTATGGGGTTCCAGAGCTGGGGATATGGCAGAGGGGCCTTACAGAAAGTAAGTATTGTCAGCTGTGGGTCATGTCTGACCCCCTGCCAGGCTGAATGAGTGGCCAAGGTTTAAAGAGCACCTTCACCTGATGCTCCATTTCTCTCCTCCCTCTTACTGACAGGGAATGTGGTACTGGCTTTTCACCAGGTTATCTTCACTTGTTCACTGCTTTTTTTTTTGGAGTTTTCTCTAATTTTTCCTGGTTGAATCTGTGGTTTGAATTTTAAGCAGAGGTTTTGGAAGACGCAACTGGAATTTTCCAGGGAAAGAAAAGAAATTAATAAAGACGGCTCCTTAGTATTTCTATGTTTCTCTCCTGCGTTACCTCAAAGGTCATTTGCCATTTTCAAGTTGAGCCCAGAGTTCTCTTGGCTTACCATTATGTTATTCTCTCTTTTCTGAGAATAACTAAATGACAGTTTGGAGAACTAGGAGAGAGTTCCAGACCACCTCCTCATTTATTAGAGGACACAATCCAGCACCGAATAATTTCCTTAAAGTCATCAAGAACTGAATTGAGGTCTTCTGACATTCACTTATTAAATAACTCATTTGTTCTTTTTTTAGGTAACTTGTAAATGACTGAAAGTTCATACAGTTTTTGAATTTACTGATGTCCTTCACTGAACTACATTTATTACATTACAAAAAAAATTAACTTATCGATAAATAAACCTCATATTTTCTATAATCCAGGATCTCATATTCTCTTGTCAGAGGCAATTCTATCTACCAAGGTTGGCAAACTCTCTCTGTAAAAGGACCAAATAGAAACCACTGAAATCTCTGCAGGTCATTCAATTTCTGTTGTAACCACTTGACTTTTCTTTTATAGCTCAAATAAATGAGAGCCTGTCTGTATTCTTATAAAACTTCATTTACAAAAACAGATGGCAGGTGGACTCAGGGCAAAAGCTATAATTTGGTGACTCTTGATACAAAGAAAAGCAAATGCATTGTCTCCTCCTGGGTAGGAGACAATGTGATAGTTGCATAGTACAGATTTTGTAGAGGGTACAGCAGGTAAAATCTGATACACTAACTAGGGATAATGGGTGGGAAGACATTGTTAGCCTGTGTATAAGCAATGTGCCATGTAGCAAGGATACAGGACACTGACATACTGGAGATAAGCTGACACAAGGGATCATAGGGCACAGCACCTAATAGTGAAAAATGGGGCTGCAAAGTTCAAGACTTTATGGACTTCACAGGCTATGGCACGTTTGGACTTGATATTTTAAACACAGCAAGTTCTGCTGCAGGTGGGATTTTTCAACAGCTCAGGAACTTACACAATTAGCATGAATTTCAAAGATTATTCTGCCTCTACTGGAAAGAGAATTAGTAGACAACAGTGCTAATAAAACTGGATGAACTTAGGACAGCTGGGAGCTCATAGTTTTGGCAAGGGAGAATAAGTGCTTAAAAAGAAAGAATATCAGTCATAGTGGAGGGGTAAAAAAAAAAGGATCCATAGAACACAGTAATGGTTGCAGGAAGCAAAAGAGGATGATCAACAGATCTTAGCTTAGGTGCCATCAGCCAAGAGAGGTGGTAGGTCCAGGGAGGACCCATGAAGTTTGTGATGAATGAAGAAAACCAAGACAGGGGTTGGAGGTGAGGAAAGCCAAGTGGATATTGAATTTGCTATTCATTCTCTTTTCCAGTGACCACAAAACTCAGTGTTATGGTTTGGATCTGGAATGTCCTCCAAAAGCTCTTGTGTTGAAGATTGGTCCCCACGTAGCAAAGTTCGGAGGTTGGGCTTTTAGGCAATGATTGGATGGTGAGGGCTCCGACCTTATCAGTGGCTGAGTTCATTTGATCAGTGGATTAATCCACTTGATGGATTAATACATTGAGAGCTCAGCAGACTACTGGGAAGTGAGACCTCGTCAGAGGAAGTAATCACCAGGGGCATGCTCTGGAAGAGTTTATTTTGTCCTTGGCCCTTCCTCAACTCTCACCTCTCTGCTTCCCAGCTGCTGAGAGTTGAGCAGCTTTCCTCTGCCATACACCATGATGCTTGAGCCTAAAGAAATGAGGTCAATGGGGGCTGGGGTTGTAGTTCCTTGGTAGAGTGCCCGCCTAGCACGTGCAAGGTGCTGGGTTCAATCCATAGCACTACATAATATGTATTAAAAAAAAAGCTGCAGAAATGAAGTCAATGGACCAGAGCTTGAGACCTGTGAGACTGAGCCAAAACACTTTCCTCCCTAAGTTGTTCTTTTAGGTATTTTGGTCCTAGCAACCCCTCCCTACCCCCACACAGATTCATCATGGCTAGGAAAGAGGCCTCTTCTTAATGAACCTTCTCTTTCTCGTCCTACTTGATTTTTACCCCAGTACTTATCAACTGTTGACACTGTACAGTTGACCTTTTAAAAAATGTTTATTATCCATCTTCCATCTCTCCCACCATAATCAAATGCCCACAAGATCAGGAATTTTATCCACTTTGCTCACTGACGCATTCCAAGCAGCTAACACAGTATCTGCCCTGTAGTCAGTGTCCATTATAGTTAATGAATAAATACATTTAAAATTGTGTGTATAACTGTCAGTTGAGCACTGACTCTAAAATTTTTATTTAACTATTATTGCCTCTGTGACATTCCAGCATCTTTTATCAATTCATTTAGGAAAATGATGATTTCTAGTTAGTATTTGAGATATATCCATTTCACTGTCTGGATTCTGTTTTTCAGTTGAAAACGCTATGATTCTTTGTTAGTGAGCTTTCCAAATAGACAGTTCAGGAACTTGACAATTCTTTATTCCTGTCCTAGAAACCACCATTTCCCACCTATGCATTCCTGCCACTGTCTTCCATGAGACCATTTGGTCTGTCTGGGTTGTAAATTGTTTAGAGAAGGAGCTAGGTTAATATTTTATGGGTGTGCACGTGTGTATAAGCATGTGAACACATGCCCATGCACAGGAGCTAGTGCCAATAAAACTGAAGTCAACAGTCATGAATAGACACAGAGAGAGGTAGTTAAACAATCAGGCATTCCAGATTCACCCACAGGAAAATGTTCTCATGGCAGAAGCTCTTTCATGAATGTCTGGACTGTGACTTATATGGAATTCCCCTGGATGCAAAAATGTGTTCTGCTTTCATCCCTCAATCAAGTGGATTTACTCCTCATGAAAACCACCCCAGTATTTGGGTCTTTTGGTGGCTGGCTTTGTTTCACAGTTGTGAAAACAGGAAGTTAGTAGTACCCAGGAAAGAAAAGATTAATGCTTACTGACACATTTGTACAGCACCAGCTAAAGGCAGTCAATATATATATATATATTTAAATAACTCTTTGTCATAAACTAAGTTTAGTAATTTTCTTATTAGGAGGTATATTCCTTGGATTCAGGAATAATATCTTACTCATTTTTTGACTATTCAGTAGCTAACCATATTATCCGACCATATGAAGAAGGGCACTCTAATAAGCTAATTTAATTGAATTATAAATTGGTTTTGGTTAGAAATTTTTTTTCTCCCTTTGTGCCTAGGTGCTACTGTTTTTGAAAAAAAGAAAAATCACCTTATTGTGGAAAATCCTGGAACTTGCCTAATGTAATTTACATCCTGTTTCAGCCCCTTTAAGCCGCCTGTCACATTAATTTGTGATTTCTCTGTGAATATATTAAAGTTCACTGAATAATAATTACCTCAAAAATCATAAGTATAGGACTGAGGATATTTTTAGTTAAAGGGTGAAAAATTTCTTTGTTAACAAACTACCTAGATTTCTTTTTTTATCTGAATGTATTTCCCTGCAAACGGAGGTATCTACTAAGCTGAATTCATAACAAGAACAAACAAACATAACCTATAACTTCTGAGCAACTGCTTCGTTCAGCAGGTTTTCAAATGAGCACTTTTTCTTTGATAGTATCTGTTAACTAGCTATATTTCTTAATCTTCATAAATGCCACAGCTTAATCACTTTAACTCCTTTTAATCATCTGCTAAATCAGCAGTCTGTTTTTCTTGGTTAACGTACTCCCTCTGGTGGCCATTGTCTAAAGTGCAACAGCTCCATAAGGAACTGTATTTCTGTGTAAATGACTTGGTTCAACACCCCAGATGAATGGATTCTTTCCAAAAGATTGGGACACTTTTTATCTTTAAGTTGTTAAACCTCTGAAGCAATGAAACTTGCATCGGTGAGGAAGACAAGAAGAAATATTTTTAATTCCCCCAAGGATCTACAAAACAAGGAAGATAATTACCTCCCTCCACTGCTCACAGCTTCGCCTCCTCTCTGATAAGTTACTAGAATGTTAAAAAAAAGGAACAATTAATAGACACATTTATATATCAAAAGCTATTACATTCACAAGCATCTTTGTACAATGGAATTCTTTATCCCTTCCTACCCAGTAACATTGTAAAAATCCTTACAGGACATAGCAGTTTTCTAATTCAGCTAATAATTTAAAATTCTTATTAAATTAAATATGCATCATTCTTAGCCTTAACAATATTGAGAAAAGCAACAGTAAAATTTCAGCAGATTCTTGGTAAATGTAACTATTATATATTTATTTGTACATTAGCATTCCCATAGATTTTTATTTTGAGTGTACTAGATCATACCACTTTATAATTCTGTAGGTATAATCTTAAAGTCTTGCCCTTGTAGGTAAATATTACAAAACCCTACTAGATTTTCCCATAAGATTGAGAACCAGTGAGACAAAAAATAGATGTTAAGCCCTTCCAAAGACAAAGACGTAAAGTTGTGACTATAGATGTGACCATTTTTTAACCTATTTTTTCTTATTGTGGCTTTTTGAAACTCATACTCATTATATTTTCATAACTATATTTTCATAAAATATGGTTTAATGCTTTTGAAGGCTTTCTCAGCTAAATAAATTTGGGGTATAAAAATAGAACTGTACCACAAAAAGATTTGCACATAGTTAGGCAAAGGGTTAAGAAGATTAGCTTTTCTGTAAATACAGACACATTTTCTAAGAAGAAATGTATTTTTAAAAGCTGCCAAGTTCTGCTACTTAGAAAAACTCCAAACTGAGAGTCTGCTTGGGAGAGATAACTGCTCCCAGTGATTCCAATAACTGGATTAAAACTGAGGCGGCATAACTACAGGTACATCTTTTACTAGAGGTGATGTGAAAGAAGAGGATCCACTTTGAAAGAAACTGAATAGAACAGAATATGAGGACTCAGACTTAGGGAAAATGAAAAGTTTTATCTTTCACATGTGCTGGGTATTTTGGTTACCTTTCAGAATACTGATTCTATGGACAGAGAATTACAAGGCAGAGAAATTTTTGTTGGAAAACCTAAAAGCTTAAGTTAAGGGAGGGGGGAATGCATTGCCAAGTATGAAAATAATCAATAAGATGATTAGCATGTTAAATCATGCTGAGGCTAGAAACACTGTGTCTTTTTAATGGAAATACATGCAAATAGGGCTAAGATGCAACGTGGAGTGGTGAATAAATAAATGCATTGGATGGATGAAAAGCAACACCAACCATTTCTACTTCAAATGCATGCCTGCCGTGTGTAAATGAAGTATTGTATTCCATTTAAGTCCTTTCCCCCCAGTTACTGCTGAAAATGAGATAAAACCAGAAACACAATAGTACAACACATGCCAAACTAACAAAGGATAGGAGGAGGGTAAGTGCAAATATATACCTGTTGGCGTGAAGGTAAAGGATGGGACTGAAAATCAAAACAAAATATAAACCAGTTATTAAGCTGAAGAGAAAGGGAACATATCACATTGGTATGAATCAAGCAGACAGCTGAACATAAAACAAATGTAAATAACCAAGCCAGTAGGTCTGAAACTCTGATATATGAATAAAACCCAATATGAGGTTAGAAAAAGAAGCTTGTCTCTACAGGTACCATTTTGAAGTGTCTGACATTCTAGTACCTTGGGAGGGGAGCTGTGCGTTACCCTGTGAATGACCCTGCATTTAGCAACAGAGATTTAGCTCATGGGCTCCAGTACAAACAGGAATCCTCTGCTATTAATCATTTCCAAACACTGGATGATGGATTCTTAAACAAGTATTATCAGGTGTATGCTGGAACCTTATCTAGGAATCTGAAAGTAAATGCTTATTAAATGGACTAATAGGTGCACTTAAGTATTTATTATTGGAGGAAAGAAAGGAGAAGAAAGAGGAAAAAGGGAGGGAAGGAAGGAAGGAGGGAGGGAGAAAGGAATGAAGGAAAAGCAAAGAGAATCATAAAAATCAAAACGTCCTATAAGTCTGATGCCTTACACAAACAGTACAACACTACATTTTTATCATTATAAACATTTCTGAACGGATAGAAAAATGTGTGGAGTTTTAAACTTTGATTTCTGTGTCATAATTTACATTTAGAAGCGTGGTTGAGTAGGCTGAACATTTTTCTAATGCCACGCTAGAAGCTAAACAATAGAACAATAACACCCCTCTGAGAACCTTCACTCTCTCTGCAGTTATAAATCTTAATCTAATCAATAATGCCTGAAATTGAACTTCAGACCTCAAAAGTAGCAGCATGGCCTCCCCCACTTTTCCTATCTTCTATTCCTGGTGTGGGATCACACCAGAGCAATTTGCATGTCATTTCATAAAGGGAGGAGACTGACATATTTTCCAATCTTTTCCCCTTAATTTAAAGTAAATGCTGCTCTGGATGAAAAAAAAAAAAGCAAGGAAATCCACATTACACCCTTTAAGGTTAAAGCTTGCCTGGAAAAAAAAATCTTTACAACAAACAAACTAGAATATTGATCACCGATCATGTATCAAAAAAGCTGCCAAAATGCATTTTCCATTGTACATTTGAACAATGATAAGAAATTTACTTTAGGATTAGAGCTCTGGGTTTGCAAAGTGGAACACATAGCATCCTCTACAACTGTCACTTCTTACCAAACCACTTCATCTCTGAGCAGACTGGAAAGAACAACAACAAAAACCTTAATGCTGTGTACCCAATTGATACACTGGCCTTCCTCTGCAGCACAGCAGCCCCTGTCTTAAGAATTCCATTGTGTTGTCTTTCAGTCAGATCTTTTCAGAGAGTCAATGTAATTTAGCTACATTCAAAAATTCAGAGCCATAGTAACAAGTCTTCATAAAAAGAAAAAAAAGGTACATTTGAAACTAAAGCTATTCAAGCAAGAGTGGAGTGCTTGAACATTAATTTGCAATCACAAGGACACGGGAAATATGAAAGGTCCTTGTCATTACTTCTCATAGATAACTGCTAACCCCAGTTTGAGGAATTGAAGAAGAAATGAAAAAAAAAGTCAGCCTTAAATGAAATTTTCGCTGCTAGCACACCAAAGAACAACTTAATTTTCAGAGCTTCCAATAATAAATATAATGAACTCTGTGTACTGAGTGGTGCTGATGTAATATGTGGATGTATGTGGATGGAGCCCCCAGTGTCCCAGCAGATGTCACACCTATAGCTATACGTAAGGGGAAATGCTAAAACAATGCTCATGAGTACCCAAAGTCACACTCTGGCTTGATATTTTATGTCAAGAGGTTCTTTTCATTTATTTAAAATATTTTACTTCCTGTTTCCCTGAAACCAAACAAAACTGGCATTGTGTTTGGCATAGTAAAATTTAAGATACCCAAAATGCACTTTAAAAAAAAGTGCATAGACATAGAATTTTGAAAAAGTGCCAACAGGATGAAGTGAGGAAAGCAGAATCAGTGCTCATCCAATTACATTTGTAATTATGTTCTATGATTTCTGCTTAAACAGAAGCTAGTTGAAAAGACCAGGATATTAGTTTAAAGGTCCCATAGAAAGATCACATGGGCATTTGTCAGCATGCTCAAAGGACATTAGTAAAGAACAAGGAGCATTTCAGAAAGGAGAGTTTTCCTGTCACATTCTTAGACTTCAAGACAATACAGAGCATTAAACTGTTATAATCACACAGCTATGACACTTGATCATGACAAGGAACACTGGATTTCACTGACTGGCTGTTTATGAAATGGAGTTAATGGGGCAAGTCTGATGAACAGAAAATTCACATCTAAATGTTAGTTGCTTTTCCTTATTGAAATCAGATTTCTAAACCTAGTCTCCTCCCAGAATCCTGCCCCTTCCCCACTCCACCAAACACATTCATAAACTCCGTCTCTGCATGGATTTGCAGTCAAAGGTTCTATTTAGTAACACATGTGCCTGACATTGTTCTCTTTCTATACATAATGAGCACCACTCTCTTCTCAGTAACCTCTAAGCCCTTGTTTTCCATTTCACAGGCAGGGGTACTGACATTTTGCTTCATGTCTAGGTAGGACACATATCTGAAAAAAAAAACATATTTCAGGGTGATAACGCTAAGGCAAATCTATGCATATGAGGAGACTGCTGCCGAGCCACAGGCAGGAGGCACATGGATTTATTTCACAGTATTGATGATGAATCTCTGTTGACTCTTTTTTCCCAAGACCTCCAGGAACAGCACAAATATCCCACACTGTTGACACAGAATGTTTTATAAATGTGTAACGACATTCAAGTTTTACCTCGTCTTGAAAATTTCATGTGATTAGAGAAATACTCTGTCCAAGATACACAGAAAATGTTCTCTTAGGAGATATGTAGACCATTAGGAAAAGAAAGGATAAGTGACAGTCAAGGAAGGGATGACTTAATTTCTTGGTAATTATCTTTAAATTTGCTTTGCAGCAAAGCAAAACTTTTTTGTTATGTTGGCTCTGTAACGAAGGTGAATGTGTAATTTTCAATCCAAACCATGGCATTTTTTGAGAGTAAAATGCAACACTATGAATCATTTTATTGAACTAAAGACATAAAAATGGACTAAAATCGGAAAACTAGGAGGCCACACAATCTACAGCTGAGGTATGACGACCAGAGTTGGAGGATATATTTGGGGGAGAGGAAGGAGCAGGATTATGTGCCTCAATGTTTAGATTGTCAACAATTCATAGGACTTGAAGATATGTAGCCAAGGTATTTATGAAATATATTGGCAGAGTCTATCTTTGAAAATGTAAATAATAGCAAATATTTTTTTTCCTAAAATTATAAAGACATACGTAACAAAATCATCATCATTAATGGACAGTATATAAGACATTGGATTGCAGGATCTTAAGTCTATGAATGGAAAAGTACTAACACTCTTCCCTCCCTAGGCAGGACATCCCTCATAATGTGATCATATTCACTAAGAAAGGACTGCTTCTAAAAATAATCAAAGAAATCTCTCTTTTTGTTGCTTTTCAAAGGACAACAATCCCCTTAAAACTATGTGAGTTTAAAGACCCAATTTATAATTCCTGTGACAGGGAGATTACAAATTTCCCCCAAGAAATAAAGTAATAAAATAATTGCCTAAGAGAAGAAGGCCACAGTATCACAGACAAGCCTAGATGTACCTTAGTGAAACATATTTGAAAGGATCTGGGTCCTAAGAAACTGATTAACTCTGTTGTACTGCCACAGGAGAGTTGTTCATATGCAGATATCATGATAAAAGTACTTTAGAGAATTGCTGTATATTGAAATAATTTAACAGGTAGGATATGTGTCCCTGTGAATCAGGTGGAGTCAGGTGTAAAACTAAGAGTTTCATAAACATATTAAAATATGAAAAACCTGAGAAAGCGAATACCTTTCCTGATACCCGCGTAAGTACTAGTAAGTCCGTTCCTCTTCTTCCTGTGTCGGTAGAGCCAGATGCTGAAGACCATGAAGATGATCCAGTAGGCTGCTCCGATTCCTGCGATGAACGCTGGCTGCTTCACCACGTCTGAAATCTGCTGAGCAAGGCTGACCTGGTCCTCAGGTGACACAGGGTTCCCATGAGAATCTGAAAGGCCATCTTCTGATGAGTTGGGAGTAAGACTCAGTGTGATGATGTAAGAATACATATATGATGTAAAATACCTGTCATTATATTTTGTTAATTTTGGACCATGATTTCTCTTTTTCATTCTGCATTACTGCAGGGAAGTGAATGAGTTCATGAGATCACTAGTAAAATTCATTCATTTTAATTTAAAAGAAGTATGGGTGTAATTTTGTGTGATCTTAGCTGAAACAAGGACAGTGGCACTCTGTTTTCTTTTTATTTTACAAGTTTGTGGGATCCTGTTTAGATTTAGTTTCAGAGAAACAATGCTCACTAATTGAGATAAATATAAAAGTGTTAATACCATAAAATGCAAACCCCCAGCCAAAACCAAGAATACTTTAATGCAATTATACAAATAAATAACAGGTACTGAATATTATATGTATAGAAAAGGTTGAAAAATTCTCAAAATTCTATAGAAACATCAAATATGTGCTGTAAAAAGGCTTAAAATAAAATTTTACTTTTTCTTCAGGCTAGATATTGAAAAATGGTGTGTGTGTGTGTGCGTGCATGTGTGTGTATTTGCATACTCCTCCCCAAGATTATATTGCAACATCCTTCACTGTCTTAGAAACATATTATTTGAACCCACGATCAGAACGTCCTATAAAATTAAAGATCATTAAAACACAATGACAGATTAAGATAATGTTACCATTGTAAGAACTATGAATAATCTTTCTTTTAAAATAATAACCATCACCAGCAATAGATATAAGAAAAGAACATTAAATATGTAAAAGAATTATCAAGTGTTATGAATAGTCAAAAAGACATTCTTGGTTGGATATTTTGATTCAAGAATTAAAAATTGATGGAATATATGGCTAATAAAATACGCTTATTTTACATTTATGTCTTAAGCCTACGGTGATATTTTTCAAGCCCGCCATTACTCCAGGTCACACAGAGCAGCCTGCAAAGTCTTTGTAGAAAACGCAAGACTGTCGCTCTTCCATCAAAGCTGTATGTCACTTTGTAGACACCTTGTGATGCTAGTCCTGAGGTTGCCCAGTGGGGAGAATTCCCAGTGGTGTCTGTAGTCTTAATGTTCTTCCCCTGCAACATCTGATGACATAAGAAGGGGCTTGTGCATTTCATTAAGATTGGGAGATTGGGGCTTCCTCACAATTATTAAATCATTTAACTTGGAAAAGATTCATGTACCACACTTTTAAAATTTTATGTTGCTTCTGCATTCATTTTGAATCTAAGATTAAATACTAAAAGAAGGGTTTAGTTACCGGACAGAGTTGCCAGCTCTCTGCTAACTCCCAATTCCTCAGTAAGGTCAGGGCAGATATCCCCCTTATATAACTGCCTCCTGGTGACCACCTCCCCATGGGCCACAGAGATACCACCTCCTGGACTCATCATCCACAGAACTGACAACTCTTAGTCACAGCACGACCCCATGGAATCCTTCCAGCTTTCTCTAAGAACAATTAGAACTCCCTGTAGGAAACCTCCTTGAACAACAAACACCCTGAGCACCAATAAAACCCTCAGCCCACAGGTCCTCTCTCTCTGTCTCCCCACCTGCAGCCACCCCCCCCCTGGCCGCTCAGTGGCCCCTGGGCCTTCTGACTGGCTCTTGTCAGCACCTCTGCTCTTGTGGATCTGTGAGTAACCCACTCCTGCTATTTCATGTGTTCTGTTGCTTCACCCCTCTGAGTTGAATCTGATTAACACACCTGGCAGGATCTCTCCTCCCAGCTGGGGCTCTCCCAGAGAGGAGCTATCTTAGCAGGTCAAAAAAGCCAGAAGGGCATCTGCTGGTTGAACAGTCTGCTGTGAGAAGGACACCCAGTCACAGGGTTGGATACTTAGGCATTATGCTCTCTGTCAGGACAAAAGAGTATCCCACGGGCTCCATGTAAACATCTACAACCAAATCCCTTGGAGCCCTGTCAGGTGGGTTTATAGCTGCTTCACAGATCTCCAGACCAAATTTGAGAGAAATACAATCTGCTAATGTAATACAGTCTGCTTTGAAATAGAAATCTTTCCAGTCCAAAAATATATTTTCCATAAAAATAATTAGTATAACTCATTCGATAGGGATAACAGTTCTTGAAGAAAAAAATCCTACAGGTTTTCTTATTAAATGATATTGCATCTTAATATGATAATTGGCAGAAAAAAATCAGCAGCATTCAATAGCTATGGAAACAGCCTTTCTCTGTGAAATGCTGAATTCCTTCTGTTGTGTGTATATATGTTGTGGGGGGAGGATATTTCCTTTTTTTGTTTTTCTTGATTCCAGATTTCATGCTATGGAGGATCAAGACTGAAAACCTTATTTTCACAAGCAGTCACCTGCCTTCAACTGTTTGTTGACTGAAAGTTTTATTTCATGTTCCAGACCCTTTTATCTCTGGTTATCCTAAAAGCACTTCATCCTCTAAAAGTTCACTAACCAGACCTATTCTTTTTATTCCTAATACATCCTTTGTATCTGCTAGGTTTATAGACTTTATGCCTATTTGCGCAAGTTTATCTTGGGTAGCTTCAGATTTTATGGAAACAGCCCAGAGAGGTTCCGTGGAGCAAGCAGATGGACCTAACAGAATAAAGTGCAGTGTGACTAATGAATTAAAGCAGCCCCTCTCTACCTCAGGCTTTGTCTCCCTGCAGCTGAGGCTATATTAAGATCTGAAAAACTGGAACCCACTTATAATTTCAAGGAAATCAACTTGACCCTTAAATCCCATGATTTAAATCTGCAATAAATAAAATTTACATATGGTTCTTTTTCCAATTCATCTTCCCAAAACTAGGACTAAACATCGTATGTTCTAAAAACAGGTAAACAGTATCCACAATGGTTAGGGTCATTCAAGACATACCTTTTAATTTCAGTTTTAATAACCTAATGCTGACATTTGAAAAAAGTGGACAAATATTCGAATATCAGCTATAATTTTTCAATATAAACTCCCCTTCCCCATGTTATATAACATTGCAACAGATGCATCAAACGATTTTTCCTAGTTTCCCGTATTGCTTGAAATAAACCAGGAAGCTATTTTTGTCTAGAAGTTTTTAAATAATCATTTAAAAATGTGTAACATGGAAAAAAAGAGTCCAAAAAAATAATATAAAATTCTGGCCCAGATTGTGACAGTCAGCAAGCCCCTACTGTAGGCTTGAATGGGCCTCTCATAATTGACTGCTGGGAGGCAGCTCCTGGCCGCTGCTTTCATTTAGTCCTCGTTCACCTTCTTACAATCACATCAGGCATGAGTCATGTGCACCTTTCTAGCCTGCACCATTTCAAGCTTCCCATAGAATATATATTTCCTTTCTTGCATTCTGTTGGTGCAGGGACAACCTTGGAAGCCCACATTAAGAAATTAGGGCTCTTCAGCTTACAACCCACAAACACTAGGTGAAACAGAGACCTACTGGACAACTGGAATTGTAGTAGACTTTACTGTGTTATGTCATATAAACTTTGCAAGTTTATGCATTGCAGCAGCTAGCATTGTCTTAACAGTGGAACATTAACAATATTTTCAAAATAAATATGAAGTTCTTTAGGTATTGCAACAGAGTTAATCAAAGTCAAATGTTTCTTTTACTTTTATTATGAAATAATTCCAGGATGTCATTCATACTTCTTTAATATGCCAAAATAGTATGTACTCATTTGTGAAGCATAAAGATTGCTACAAATGATCCTTTTTCATAATTTGCATCTGACATAAAATATTACTGATGCTTAACTTCTGATTTGCAATATAAAGACACAAACCAGACTGTATACTTCTTGGCCTCTTTCCTAATTTAAATGTTAACTCTTAAAATCTGACCTTTTTCTCCCCACTTCTTAGTTGCAATATTGTTTTATTGGCATTTCAGTTGTTGCTTGTTTACATGTAAATAGCAATCACTTACTAATTCATATAGTATGTTCATAATAGTTTGCCTATAGTGATCTCTAGTAATGAAACACAGGTCAGGTTTGCTGTTTTTTTTTTTTTAATTTATGTATAATTTTCAAAACACAAATTGTATTTAAATTTGAGTGATTAGCATAGAAACATTCCAGTGCTCTGACATCTCAACTTATCTTCTTCTTTATTCACTGCAGTGTCCTTGGACTTGATTAGTAGTATTAGTTAAATAGATGAAAAAAATTTCCACAGGGCCCCAGTTAGGATGATACTGAATATTACCTAACTTTTATTTGAACTATCATCTAAAATGTATATTTGGATAAGGTTAGTTTAGTTATAAGATATCTACAGTCATGCCTCACATAACGTTTCTATCAACGAGGAATGATTTCTATTGACTGTTGTATAAGATGATACTGGCTAATGACATCACATATATTTTAGTTTGTGTAACTACACTCCGTGATGTTCACACAAGGACAAAATTGCTTACCAATGTCTTTGTTGGAAAGTGGCCTTGTTGGTAACCAAGGCATAACACTGTATGTGAGTGTATTTTAAGTGAAGCTAACACCACTGTAGTTATAAGCCTCACTTCTGAATTCTATTAACTTCCAACAGTGGCTCAGACACATGTAAAAACAGCAAAGCAGGACAAGTAGTACAGTGACAGACTGTGAAACTGGACTGCTTGGACACTCACCTAACTGGATGAATTGAGGCTCACTTTTCACCCCAGGTCCAGCACCAGTGCTGGCTGCCACTTCCACACTGTACCGGATCCCGGGAACCAGGGAGGGAATAACCACAGAAAAGGTAGAACCATCTACTGTCTTGTTTATATGGTATCGGGTTTCATTGCCCAGACACCAAACCTGGAAGAAGAACATAATGAAAATCAAGCTGGTAAAATTTCCAAGATAATGCAAAGATCCACAGAGGGTGAAGACGGACTTTAGACCTTGACCCAGTTGAGATGCCGCATGAACCACCAACACAAGGTTTCAAAAAAGTCATTCTTCTCCAAGAGGGAGCTCTGAGAAGACTCTTCCAGTCAAGCCCAGTATTGGTAATAGCTGCACAATTGGAGAATTGTAATAGTTACACTTTCTCAAATATCTTAAAGGATTGTATAAGGTGAGTCTACAAACTTTTGCTTGAAGATAAACATTCCTCTCAATCCACATCATATCGCATATCATTAGGTTTTTATTCTTTTTATTTAAAAAAAATTTTAATAGCATGAGGTTATTTGTCAGGAAAAACAGGACTCTGCAAAAAGTTATACATATCCAGGTAAAGAATAACAATGTGTGTAAAATTATTCGACATTTGTGTGATAGATGTGGTGCCCAATGACCAGGCATCAAAGGTGAGGAGGGAACTCTGTCTGACACTTCAACAGTTCTCTGGGATAGAATCACCTGGTACTGTCACTTCACATTTCGTATCAAACTCATGAAGTGGTTGATTTAAAAGGAGAGTAGTTTCTGCATAATACAAAGAAGTATGTATAAATAAGATTATTAAAAATAAAACTGCACTCCAGGAGGAAAAAAACCATCCTAGGCTTTTATTCAGCTTTTGGTACGCTGAACTAATATCAATGAGATAAATTAGCAATCTGGTATTATAGTTAAAGGAGAATATTAACTAGTCTTTCACAACATCCATAAGATCATAAAGAATAAGAGTACATACTCGAAGTGCAAGAAAGACATTCTATAATGAGAAAGTTGTCGTATGCCTCATTGACTTTGATAGTGATATTTGTGATAGGAAATTGTATTTGGATTCAGTTTCCATAAGAGAATAATCCGTGCAGGAGTGAAGAACACTCTATATTCCTTATGATATCCTCAAGCTAAATATAGGATTAGCTTCAAGTGGACTACTGTCCACACTGGAATAGGAAATGGGATTTTAAATTAATCTAAAAACACCAGCATCCTCTACTACTTGGTCAATAACCTTTAATTTTGTTCTTTGAAATTTAATATTATTTTCATATAGTTTCAACGTGTAATGCCACCGAATGGTCAGACACTATATCAGGATCTGACCATTTGGAAATAAAGACTCCTTTGTGAATCTTTTTCCACCCAATTACATTACACAGCTGAACCGAAGCCACAAACTGATTTTGTACCAGTCAATCAGATTCTGAAAGGCATTTTATTATTTTAAATTGACCATGAAGTTAAGTGAAATCCACCCTTTCACATTTCTTGAGGAAAGAAATGAGTTTTGACTCTTAGGGGAAAATGCCTACATTATACAATTTTGCGTGAGAGCTGAGACATCACCTCATTTTAAATCCTTAAAAATCTTCTGTAACAGTCTATTTTTCCAGACTGAAACATAGCATCCTGTCACTCACCAGTATTGAAATAACCTTGAAACTTGTGAGAAAGCACTTAAAAGTATGGATATTTTTACCTTCTAATAACTCAGTTACGCTAGAAAAAGCCTTATTCAAAATATCTCAAAACATCCACAGTGCATTTGTAGTCATATTTTAAATATATTTTAAAGCAGCCCTATTGATATACTTAAATTTCACAAAATGTTGTTTTTTAAATTTGATTTAAAAATAATTTTAAAATAAAATATCATAACCAAAATTAAGCTTAGATTGGTTTTTAGTTATCAAACAAATAAATTTGCTACTCAAAAGAATGTATGAGAGATTTATCAGGATACACATGTAAGGGACCTGTCAGATCAACTGCAGTGATTCTGCTGTTGGCCTATACTTGAAAATCCCTGACCTATACTAGTGAAGGTAGATATCCTATGTCCTGTCAATGGACACATATCAAGGTGTGTCTACTCTAACCTCAGTTATGAATCAATAACTTCATATCACCTTCATAAAATCAGTTTCACATCCTAAACAATGATCTGGAATATTTACATATAGAAATTAATATTCTAAGTATCATTATTTAGCTAGTCAACTAAAAAATGACTCAGACATCAGAGAAATACAGATCACTCAGCAGAGAAGTACATCTTTTATAGTTAAAATTCTTCTAGTATGTAACTGTCGAAAAAGTACACATAAAAATGTACACATATATTTTCTATTTATATTTATCCATTCTGACAGCACATTAGGATCATCCTATAATACAGATTCATTAATAAGTTCAAACACAATCTTTCAGCTAAGTCTCATGTCTCCATCTCAGTTTTTGATGCATCTTGGCATGCTTGAAAATATTTGCCTAAAATGAATCCATGTTAAGATTGTCCATATTTATTGAATAGAGCTGCTTTATTTCATAGGGAAAAATAATTATTCAGAACCACTGGATTAAATCAACCGATAATACACACATGTTTTAAAAGTTTATATAAACATACGGAAATTTATAAAGGACTATTTCCTGAGACATGATATTTTGTTTTGAAACAAAAACAAGAGATATATAAACATATGATTTCCACACACACCAAAATTATTTTTCCAACTTTGTTCGAAGTTTCTAAAATCTCAAAGATGTAAATGATTTAAATTAAATTAAAAAGTTAGAAAAAATCTGGTAGAAAGTGACTCTCTATATAGCCAATTCCATAGTGCAATCCAATTCTGAAAAATATGTTAAAGCATTTTTCAGAGAGGAAAATATTATTACCATTTAAATTTATTGATTTTGTAGAATTAGATGGATGTGTAAGTTTTGTAACCATTTGGACTCTCTCTAGCATTTTTTTTTAAGTAACTTTTCTAGCAAAGAAATTATTCCAAGACTAGGTCTATGAATAATTGTACATGTTGGTAGTTTTACCAGCAGATGGCGCCAAATATCTATAAACAATTTATTTAGCTTTGTGAGTAGAAGAGGGTGTCCATCAGTAAATTAGCATATGTGTATTACCTTATATTCTTGAACCATTCCATTTTGAGTGTCTTCTGGAGGTGGCTGCCAGCTGACAAGAATTGCTGTTCCATTTCCATCATTCTTTGATACAGTTACACTTTGGGGTGGGGCACTTGGTGCTATTAAATTGTTTCAAAAAGCAGATATATTAAAGTGTGCTACAGAACACTGAAAAGCAGATAATTAATACTTATTAATTAATATAAGTAAATATCAATAGTGAACTGATTAAAATTAATATTTAAAATTAAAAAGAAGTATATGGATTTTAAATTCAATATCTGCATGATTCAAAGATGTAACCCACTTAAATGTTAATAGTCCAAAATTACTTTTTTCCCTCAACCTTACCAACCTGATGTTATTGTGAATTTCCATAATCAAAGTTATATATATTATCTCCATGAAACATGAAAGGACTTCTATTTGTACTTCTTTGTAACCCTAATTTCCTGTTTCCCCAAAACATGGAAAAATATAAAAAGTGAATGCTAATCAGGATATTAACCACATCCTATCACTAATCCAAGAAGTGGCAAGGACATATTAGGAGACATTATTAATGTTTTTATGGAGTGTAGTTGTGACACAAAACTATTTACATAAACAATACTTTTTAATTTCTAGTTTTATGGTAACCAGTCATACTGGTTTGCCTAGAACTGAGGGATTTCCAGATAGGGGATGAAAAAGGACAGAATGATAATTCTGGAAAGTCCTGGAAAACCCAGGTGTTACTCACCTTCTTTATAAATCATTAATCAAAGTAACATTCAATAAATGGGTGGTGGAAAGGCAAGCAAATTGAGAGTGAGTCCATCTTTGAATGTGGACTGGAGTTCTGAGTAATTCAACAGACCCTGTCTATGTCATTAAGTAACACAAGGTTCACATTTGCACTTTTTTAATGTATAGGCCACTAATAAAGCAAGTCAACGCTTACAGCATTTTGGTTTTTCTATTTAACCAAAAATAGTTGTTCTATTTAAACAAAATTTCTTAACAAAGTATGTTTAATATCAAGACAGTTAAACAATGGATTCTACTATCATGTATAGCTAAAAAGAATCCATTTTAAAAAAAAGACAGTTAAACATTCAAGAAAGACACTCTTAACATTTTAACAACTCCAAGTTAATAAAAGCCCAACAAATCTACTGCAGTGCACAGATATCACACACTCCATATACTTGCCTTCTTCTAAGGTTTTGGCAAACTTGATTTGGCTATCTGCTCCTTGAAATTCATTAAAAAAAGGGAGAGCCTTAATTTCATAGTTGACTCCCTTTCTGAGATCAGGGATAACCACACTATTTTTGGTTGGAGTTCTCACTTCAAAAACTAACCACTCCGATTCACCATGATTGGCTCCAGATGGCCGATAGAGAATTTTATATCCTTGAATATACTGAGATTGTTGGTCCACCTATTAAAATAACAAAAATAAAAATGCAATCACTCATAGCTTTTTATTGCTTATTGCAAAATAATAAAAAATGAAGTGCAACAAAACACATTTTTTTTTCTTATCAGGTTTCACCCTGAGTATTTCTAGTTCACCTAAGTTAATACTTAAAAAATCTTTTATCTTTTGTAGGATGATATTAATTTCTGTGCCTTATGAATAAATATGAAGTGTCATAGCAGTTCTGAGATATATCATCTAGAGACACGTGAAGGTCAAGGGTATGTGTTTTACTACTTCCTGATCTTAAAAGCCTACTTAATACTACTTGGAAATATTTCTAAGATTAAAAAAAAATCCTTTGATAATGGGCCTACCATAAGTTGCAAATTCATAGTTAATATTTTGGAGTTTTGTCCTCTGAGAGGGGTAGAGTTCATTATTTCATTATATAAACAAAAAGAAATATACACAAATAAGAAGCTTTTATTGATAAAAGTCCGTCCATGGCTACCATAGTAAATGACAGTCATGTGTTACATGAGAAAGCTGTCATGGCATAGAAGTGATCAACAGGTAATTAAATTATATCTTATATATATATTTATATATATTATATATATATATATATATATATATATATATATATATATATATATATAATGATCTCAGACAAGCCACTTGCTTATTAAGACTGAGATAAAATATTACAAGAACAACTCACTGTCCAGTGCACTTCAATTTATGAGGAAGAAAGGATGGTGGGATTGTGGAGGTGCAGGACGACGTTTCCCAGTTCTCTCTGGACCTGCTTGTGGTCCACCCCCTGACTTGTCGGTGGAACATCTGCAAGGATTCAAGAAGACCCTGTCAGGCTCCGCATCATGCTAATGAACTGAAGCAAAGCAGCTTGAACCAGTCCTTTCAATCAGAGCCACTCTTAGAAAAGAAGACTCACTGGGCCTAGGAAGCCAACCTGTGCTACAGAACAAAATAAGAACAACTTAGCCTTTTCATTAGGTTCAGAAGACTAGGGACCTACAGAGAAAGAGGAGGGGAAGGGAACAAGTAGAGGGCCTGCAGAGAGCCCGAGGGCAAGAAACAAAAAGACAATGGCAAATAGTAAAGTGTAAGGGCTGCTCCCACCATGTCATGATCATGTTCACGCTGAGAGTGAGGCTAGGCAGTCCTCTCCGAGTCTGGTATAACCTTCCAGAAGGATCCCAACTTTAAAAAAAAAAAAAAAAAACAGAAGGATCCCAACTAAGCAAGGAAGACAACAACCAGACCTGTTAGCAGAGAGTTGGGCAAGGAAGAGCAGAGAAACATGGGCAGCAGAAGCAAGCCCAGAAAGAAGACCAACAGCTACATTTCATAAGAGAGCCCTGGTCTCTTCCCAGGCAGGCAGGGTGGATAAGGAAGTGGCAGCAATATGGGATGCAGAAGGCACTACTGAGGCCAATAAAATAAATTAGATCCATGAGCAAAGAGCACTTATTAACATCATCTTAATTGATGATGGTTTACGTTAGTTATTGTATCACAGTGAAGAATGCTTAATAAAGAGCATTAGCCATTTTGCAATGGCAGTCTTTTATGTGTTATTTTAGAAAATTTCATATTAGAAAGAAAAATAGAAATTGATGCCTAGAAATGTAATTTGGAAATGCTTATGAATTGATCCTTTTATTTTTCTTGTTCTCCTCCTGAAAGAAATGTTTTATAATTCAGAAAGGCTTTTCCCCACACTCAGAATTGGACTGGCAGGGAATCTTAATATTGCTCTATCCTACAGCTTCACAGGTACTGGAATCCCTCTATGCATTGTTCAGAATTCACCCACTATTTATAGTAACTGTCATCTTCTTATCAATATTCTATACACCATCTTTCATTCTGTGTAAGTGTACATTTCCTTTAAATAATAGGGCTCAAGAATGTTTCAAGGACACGAAATGTGGAGGTAGAATAATAGCAATAGAGGTGACGGCCACCCCATCCCAACAATGACCACCATCCACCCAATTCCATCCCTGGCTGCCAGTTTCTTAGCTCCTCCTCCTTGCAGAGTCCAATCTTGCGCTTGGTGACAAGGAGCTAACTCCAATGTGACACAGGTCCGTCTACCTGACTCCTATACTACAAACCTGTTCTCTGTATGTATGCATGTTTAACTTTTGGTTACAGCTCATTCATTGGTGTCTCCACTTGGGGAAGACTCTGGTGCAACCATATTTCCCAAGTGGTTATAGACACCATGCCTGTTCCCTTGGAAATCAATTGCCAACAAATCTTCCCTGAACTTTCTGCATGATTTCCTTTCCCTTACAGCATATGCATTCTGTCACCTCCGATAGAATTTTTTTTTCTTTTTTAGGTCCTTTCCAAGATTTCTACTATGATCATAATCCTCAATTGGGTTGTACAGTGTCTCAAAAGCAGATTAAGAACTAAGTAATAAAACACGCCTCTATTATTTTCATTCATTGGTTGCTTCTTGTGTCCTGGAGTCAGAAAAAAGCATGTTATCGTCCAGTCTCCTAAAATATTAAGGAAAGGATGTCATGTTTCCTCTAACACTTCTTTCTTTTGGGGCTAATCATGCCAAGAGCATTGCATTTCCTCTGTGAAGTGATCTTTGGCTTTCCATGCACTGTGTTCTCTTAAAAGTCCATCTGAAAATGCAGTGCTCACAGCAAACCCATCACTCCATTTGTGATTTGACCAGTTCGCAGTGAAAGAGACGACGCCTTGATCCAGAAACAATTGTGCTATTCCAGCAAAAACAACATTGGCTCTTTTGGCGGCTATATCACTCAGGGGTTACAGATAGGTGTTTGAGTTGACTCCAAACACCAAGTCTGTCCACCTCCCAGAGCACCAACATGCACACACTTCTATTCCTGTAAGCCTAGAGTTCTCAGACTGTCCTTTTAAAGCTAATTTTTTCAACCTCAGTTCAAGTACCTGACTCTTTAATTTGCTCTGTTAATTTCAATCATGTTAGTGCTGGCTCTTCATTCCAGTCTGTCAAGATATATTTGATTCTGATTCTCTCACTTGGTTGACTAGCTCTCTTTCTTGGTTTTATGATAGCTGCAAATTTTATGAACTTTATTTTTAATCTGGACACTGAAAGAAACAAAAGTAATTATGGCATTTTTTTAAAAAAAAATTAAATCTATGCTCATATATTGATTTATTTATCCTGCATGCTTATTTGTTGATTAATTTGTTCTGATAGAGATTAATTCAGTCTGGGTCCAGTCCCGAAGAATGCACTTATTTAGTTCCATTCCAAAGGCAAAAAGACCAAAATGCAGAAGGATTGCCTATCTTCCTCAATGTCACAGAGCTACAAGACTGAAGAGCTGAGATGAAAATGTCTTTGACTTCCAAATGTGTGCCTGTTTCCCCATATATCAGTTTCTGGTTGACATAGATTCATTTCCCTTAGATTGTTCCTCCCGCTATGCATAAACAAAGGGAAGTTGATTAAAACTTTCTTTTCTAAAAAAATTAATATTCAGATAAGATATTAACTACCCTTACAAATGACAATATAGATTATAAAACCGTTCACATGAATGCAAGATAGAATCAGATGAAGTAGTAGTATGACTTTTGGTTAGAGTCCACTAGATAGAGACACCTGTACTGGGGACAAAAGTTTAAATTCATTTTACAGCTGCCATAGTTTCTGCATTCTTTACAAATGCGTATCCAATATTGAAAACCTCAAACTGCCTCAGGGCGGGCTCCAAGTGTATTAAAGCTCCTGATGAGGTGACTCATAACAGCAAATATAGGCATCTGGGTGTGTTGAATTCACACAGCCAGAGACAGACAGACGTGGGCATGTTCTTTAGCTCAGCTTGCTTTCTCTTGAATTCTGAGGCAGAATCCCTTCCATAAAGATTGTTAATACACACATTTGAAAAGACAAAATGTGCAGACCCCTTCTGAACCAGGAGAAAAGTTGTTCTGGTCTTTTAGTCACCTTGCACATAATTTGTTTCTTTCATCAGAACTAATTTGTGATTTTTCCTTTGGAAATGTTAACTTACAAGAGAAATGTTGATTCCCCTCTATGTTGGAAAAAGAATTTTGTATTTCCAATTAGCACCTCTAAGAATTATCTTTCCATGCTAATATAAGAACAAGTACATTTAATTGCAATGATATAGGTTATAAGAAAGGTAAAGGTTAATTCAAATGATTCTTTTTTTAATTTCAATGTAATATAAGAGTCTCTATCAGAGCACTAAAATAATAAAAATGAGCAAGAGAGTAAAAGGTAATAATAATTTGTCAGGCTGGGGATGTGGCTCAAGCGGTAGCGCACTCGCCTGGCATGCGTGCGGCCCGGGTTCGATCCTCAGCACCGCATACAAAACAAAGATGTTGTGACCGCTGATAACTAAAAAATAAATATTAAAAAATTCTCTCTCTCTCTCTCTCTCCCTCTCTCTTTAAAAAAAATAATTTGTCTACTGAGAGATAAAATAATTTCTCTTCAGAGAATGTAAAAGCCATATCCAAAACAGTCCAAGTGAACCAAATTTTGAGTTTTAAATGGCTTAGAAACAGCTTTAAACATGTCCTTTTTAAAATTTTTATCTATTTCTTCAACCTACCTTTGATCAATCTATAGGTATTTTACATTGAAGAGTCTCAAATATTTTGGCTGATATAATCAACAATGAAAGACCAGTCAAACAAATATAAAGACCTAAATATTTTCCATGCTCTGTAGGAGGGTGATTGGACATAGGAATTAAGAACAAGTTCCCAAATATCTCCTACATTTGTGTGATTTTGAAAAAGTATGACTTGATTAAGATAGAAATTCTGAAAACTCACCCAGAAGGTGATGAGTACTGAATTTAAACATAAATAGTATATTCAACGTTAAATACAATTACCTTATGATTAGGATATTATATCCACATATATCTATATTTAAAAATCAACAAATTGAATATAATACACAAACATTCATGTAATATTTTTGCCTTAAGAATTTGTATTTTTATGAGAAACAGTTCTCTCTGTTATCAACCTTACCTTCCTATTCCTAAAACAGAAAATAATAAAGTTTGTGGACACTGTGTCTGTGTATTTAAAAAATTAGTTAAGCAATTTGAACAGACTGTAAATGTACAATCCTAGCATTTAGTACAAATGATGTGCCTGTAAATTATAACTCTAAGGATAAGTAGGTGTCACCAGGTTAAGTAAATCAATATTTACCTTGTGTTTTCACCGGGTCTGATATTTGGCTTGGATCACTAATTCCATAAGCGTTAGCTGCCCTCACAAGGAAAAGGTAAATTGCACTAGGTTTGAGTCCTTTAATGGCAAATGTTTCTGTTTTCACATTCTCTGCTACGGTCTGCCAGCTGCTACCAGATGCATGGCTAAAGACAGATACAGAAGTTAGAACACGCATATTAAATGCATAATTTTTTTAAACAAAAGAACAACCAAAAAACGTCCTTTTCACTCTACCTGAAGGCTTCTATAATATAAGATGGTGGAGTTGCTCCTGAATTCAAATTTGGTTGCCATGATAAAGTGACTGTGTTTCTGCTGACATCTGTGACTTCAGGTTTTGAAGGGGCACTAGGGATTAAATTTGGGTCAGTAGGTCTCGGAGGTTGAACTGGAACTCCAAATTCTAACAAGTGGGAAAGAAATAAAAGGAAGCTGTTTATCCATGTACAGATAAGCATATAAATGTAGATGACTTATCCACACATCTACTCAGGAACAGGATGCTTACTTCACCAACTTACCATAAAGTAAACAACTAACTTTATTTTCAGCCTCTTTTTAAGGCAAAAACAATAATTTACCTTGGACTTCAATGTAAGCACTCCAAGTGGCCTCACCACTGGGGGTCGATGCGATGCAGGTGTACCGACCAGTGTCACCCAGCTGCAGAGGCAGACAGAAGATAAATATTTGCAACAATCAAGAGCTTACTGGGCTGGAAAAGCAATTACAGGTTTGTATATGGTCCATGAATATGGATAACTGCATTAAAATTCACTAAGTAGGAACATTCCCTTAATCGAACATATTTTTATTGAATCTAAAACATTACAGGAGGACAGGAAAAAAAATTATATGATTATTCTCATTGTATAATAGAATATAGTATTAATTACATTAACTAAAAATTTACAATTGACATTATTATCAATACCAGGGACAATAAATAATTGCTAAGGTATATAATTCTTCAAAATCAAAGGGCTAATCTTTATGGCTAAATTATATCTCTATGATTAATAAGTCACAAAATAAGGCTTATTGCATATTTTATCACTGTAACACTTATATGGATATTTGAGACAAACAGATGTTGTAGAAAAAGAATCAGCATGAAATATTTTCTTATAATTTTTTAAAAAGTAATCATTCTTATTTTCCCTAATTTTTTAAATGAAAACTTAAGGCAGTCTATGAAGTATGAAGCCAAATTCCTGCCTGAATAAACACTCTCTCGCCCTTCTGAAGATGGAATGCCAAAAAACAAACACAGACCACACATTCAATTTCAAAATCATTAGCAACTCAATAAACCTCTATACTTCTGCTTATTGTAATAATTCTATCTTCAAGTAACATTTGATAAAACAAAACCCTTGTCATCTTGCTCTGGCAATTGCAATAACAAAGTCACAACAGTTGTAACACAAAAGCACAACATATTAACTTCTGAGGCATACAGAAATTAACTGTGATGCTGATTCAAAATTCCAAAGAAGCCACCCACAATAGGTAATAAAGCTATTTCAATTTATGTTTACTGCTGTCAAAACTAACTCTTTCATATGCTTTTTTAAGGAGCTTGTCTTGACCTAAAAAAGAAAAAGAAAATCAAAACAAATAATACAGTCCTGAAAAATCTGATATGAGATATGACACCCAGGAAGGTAAATTCCTAAATGTTTCCCCCAAACCTGTGGGCTTTCAATCATTTAACATTCTGATTTGAAATGCTTAGTCAGTGTGTGCATTGCTTTATAGGTTTCTTTGCATGTACAGTGCTTTGGAACTGCAAAATTTTGAACCAAATACTCAAAATAGAAGAACGGTAAGTACACTGCACATAAAATATTACTGGAATATAACTTAGAAAATGCATTATGAAATGACTGCATCATACCACTATTTAGAAGGTATTTTTTCCCCCACAAATTCCCATCTACTTTCCTCAACAGGTTAAGTTATTTTTTATCCTCCTCCATAAAACAAAAAATTGCTTTTCATGGGCTAAATTATGAGTCAAATCATCTCAAGTGCATATAGTAAAATGCCTGCAAAAAATCAAGCATCAAATAAAAAATACATTCATACTTTCACTCAATATTTCAATCATGCTAAGAGGTCTCAACACAAGTTTCTGGAGACAAGAACAAAGTGGAACAAAACAGGAAGTCCAGTGTGTCATTGGAAGTTTCCTTTGCATATCGGATCTGCAACACTCCTGTCTCCAGCTGTTTGATTCGGGAATCTTGGGTTGAAACAAGGATTCCATCCTTTCTCCACAGAATTGTGGGCACTGGACTGCCTGTGGCCACACAGCTGAGGACTAAAGTACCATCCACAGCTACGGTCTGATTCACAGGACCTTGTCGAATGACTGGGGGAGGCCGGTCTGCAATCACTGCCAGAAGAAACAACAGGAAATAGATTTCTGCAACTGGAAGCAATTTTTCTAATCATCCAAGCAATAGCAGTTGCTGCAGGCTTTGAAACAAACTGAAGATAATTAAACAAATAATTAAAGTAGGAGACATGCATTATTCAGAATGCATTTATATGATGCACTGATTCAGAATATTAAGAAGAGATACAATGTCCTTTCAAAGGGCCAACCACTGACTGAGCTTGCTGCATTGTCAAGGAACCTATTTAGGAGTTCAAGAACTCAAAGAGGATTGTGGATGGTGAAGTAGATAAGTAGTGGTGCACATGGAATACTGTAAACATGAAAAAAACTGAACACAAAACCAAATAAAAACATTTTTCCCAAGGAAACACACGAGACAAATTTTAATGAATGATCGAAACCCGATGTGACATTTCAAAACTGTTTGGTGCTCAACAACAACAAAATAATGGTACTAGAGCAGCATATGATTTTGGATTTAAAAAGGTGCTTTGGACTTTCACACCTCAATAGGATCAAACACCCTGTGTCTATTTATCTAGGATTTTTTTCTATTAAAATAGCTATGGGTTGAAAATTACCCAAGTATAACAAATTCAAAGAAACTGAAAAATTGCCCAAATTCATTGTTGGCAGCCTGATCCAAAGATAGCTCATGAAGATGTTCAAACTTGGCAAATATCATACTCCTCTATTAGAATTATCAGGAATGACAAAAGCACTTAAACCATTCTGTTACTTCATAATAGATTTAATTGCACTATGAAAAGTAACAACGAGAAGCACTTTTATTATGTGTAGATAAAATTATTCTTGTTATATAAAAATTCTACAACCTGAAAACTTTGCTGAGATCAAGTCATTACTTTAAGGAAAATCTAAAACAAGTATTGGGGAATGAAAACAAATAAAATAAAATTGCAGAAAAAATTAAAACTATAAAGCCTTAAATATCTGGATACTAGTTAGAGTAAAAAAAAAGCAAAAACACAAATACTCAAAAGAAAATTGTAAGAAATTGCCTGATTAAAGGAAGCCAGTTGCCAGAATAACTAAATTTGGGGTGCAAAAATTTACAAATCTGGATATGTCATGTTCAAAGTTGTATGCACCAAAGATTTCACAAGCTAGAGTCACACTTCAAGTTGTTCCTCATTTATCATGCAATAATTACTAATTTTCTGCATTCATTTTTTTTAAAGAAAAGCAATGGCATGAAATCAGCAAGTGTGCATTTCCACTCTACTCTTCAAATTATCTCTATGTCATCACTGGTGTGAAATTTGCTGATACCAAAAGGTGTATTCTAGAAAGCTAAATTTTGAAACTTGGCAGGAATGTTTAAGATACTACATGGTTGAAAAATGTAAACCAGTAGTTCCACTGGTTAGAAATTTTAATCTGTTCCACACTATCAGTAGAGGTTGCTAATAACAAATTAGAAGCCCCTTTTGATATGTATTATAAAAATAGGAAAATATTTGACTGCATTGAGGTATTCCTTTCATTATAGGGAATGAATGAACATGTAGTTTCAGACATTAATTAAATTAGTAGCAGAGTGCTTCTCTATAATTGATTTTAATTAAGTCCAGTAAAGGTGTGGTTATATTTGGCAGTCTCATAATATATAGAAGCAATCCGACACCTGGAATTTACTCACTTTCTTTATGTCTACAGTCCTTGGTTATTTGCATCATATTTAGCATCAGGCATACCTCCTTATTCCATTCCAACCCAGTTTACTGGTGCAGTTTCTCTGTCATCTATTTCTGCATGATTTCCACTGGGCAGTTAAGAAAAATAAAGCAAGAAAAGGATCAGCTCTATCATCTGTCATGAGACTTTGGACAAGTTCTTTAACTTCTATAAGCCTCAGATTTTTTTCAACATGTAAAATGAGGATAATAAAATCTGTTCTTAATAGCTCAGGGGATTGCTATGGACATTTAAGTGTAATAAGAAGTATGAAAGTGCTTGGCTAATTGTAAAAGACTAGACATCTATATACATATTACTACTTGTCCTTTTTACAAAAAAACTAATATGTAAACCAGTGCTGAAAGATTTAATAGTTCATTAAGGCAATCCATGTCTTTAGGTATAAAAAATAAAATCATAAATTTCAATAAAATACCAATGAAACGTTTAAACTTTTAACACCTATGTAGTACATTTATAAATCAAACCTAGAATTTAATAGACAAATTTCAAATTAGGGTTTAATATCTTTCATGGTAATTATTAGAATGAAATATCAGGCAACAAAAACAGTAAGGTGGGGCTGGGGATGTGGCTCAGCGGTAGCGCGCTCGCCTGGCGTGCGTGCGGCCCGGGTTCGGTCCTCAGCACCACATACCAACAAAGATGTTGTGTCCGCCGAGAACTAAAAAAATAAATATTAAAAATTCTCGCTCTCTCTCTCTCTCTCTCCTCTCTCACTCTCTCTTTAAAAAAAAAAAACAGTAAGGTGGAACACCCCATTTAGTGTTGGAAATGAACAATCTACTAGGAATAAATCCCTAATTCCCAGGGTTAGTTAGGTTTTTAAAAAAATTTTTTGGGGGCTGGTGATATGGCTCAAGCTGTAGCGCGCTTGCCTGGCATGCATATGGCACTGGGTTCAATCCTCAGCACCACATAAAAGTAAAATAAAGATGTTGTGTCCACCAAAAACTAAAAAATAAATATTAAAAAATTCAAAAAAAAATTTTAAGTAAATGTTCTATGCATGTCTAATCTCAAAAATACAAACCATTTGTGATAGTATCATGGTGCTATTTAAAGACTATAAACTTTATTCTGTGAGCACTAGTCCATCAAATAATGAAAATTTGTGTTCTAAAAATGTCCTCCGTATTTTTTAAAAATATGAAATAATTTCAAAAATTCTAGTAAACATTATGTGTGATTGTGAATTATTAAATGCTTTCCCTTGGAAGTTAAGATCACAATGATTACATTGACCATCACCAATTCTACTCACTATACTGAAGCTTATAAACAATATAGGACAACACAAAGAAGTCACAAGTGGTACCACATTAAGAAAGAAGTAAAAGTATCTATCTAAAGTTGACAGATGTTGTACAAGAAAATTTCAGAATAACCTATGTAAAAATTTTTGAGAAATAATATGTGGATTTAGAAAAGTTGCTGGACATAAGGTTAATATACAAAAGTCAATTGTACAACTAGAAAATTTCCTTAAACAATTCAATGATGAAACTTTGAAAATGTTGAAACTTAAAATATACATATATAATCTCATCAAAAAACATAAAATATCTTAAGTATAACACTACTAAATCATATTCATGACCTGTATCCAGGAAACTATAAAATATTACTAAGAGAAACTTTATAACATATAAACAAATTAAAAGGCATATGTGGGATATATACCATTTCTTTGAATTGAAAGCTTCAGGTTGCTAAGAAGCTAATTCTCACTAAATAATCCAGTACTAAAATTGAATCTAAATTGTTTATTGGTTATTGGTTCATATGTACAGAATTTTATAAGTTTATTTTAAAATTTATAAGGAATGCAGAGGATCTTCAACAGTAAGCCTAAAACAATGAAAAATAAAGTTCGAGACTAATACTACCAGTCTTTAAGACTTACTATAAAGCTGCAATAAGTAAGACCCTATGTAATGGCATAAATAGGTCACTGGACCAGAAAAGAGATATTACAAATCAACCACTAATTTATGTTCATCTGAATCATGATAGAATACCACCAGAGTTAGGGAAAGAATAGTCTTGACAATAAGTGATGAAGAAACAATTAGATTTCTTAAAAGGAAAATAAAGAGTTTTGATTCCTGACTCACACCATTAATTTGGATGGATCAAAAACTTGAATCTCAAAGGAATAAATAATAAAGTTTTTAGAAAAAGAAAGAACATATTTGTAGCCTGAGGAAAGAACAGGACATTAAAAGTGCTAATAATAAAAGAAAAATAATTATTACCCATTGATCATTATTAAAATTAACTTCCTAATACTTAAAATAACCATGAAGAGAATTGGAAGAGGACTGGGGTTGTAGCTCAGTGGCAGAGCTCTTGGATAGCATGTGTGAGGCACTGGATTTGATCTTCGGCACCACATTAAAAAAATAAATAAAAATAAAGGCATGCTGTCCCTCTACAACTATGATTTAAAAAAGAGAGAGAATAGGAAGAAATAATTACAATGCATACATCTGAGAAAGAAATGTATTTTAACTAGATGATAAAATGAAAAGAAGAAAAATTAGTACACATGTCCACCAAAAAGCAAACCCAGATAAGTAAGTGCACGTGCCCATCAATAGACTGTATAAGAATATTTAAAACCCTAAACTGAAAACAATCTATCAGTAAAAGAGCACAGAAATAAATTATGGCCTATTTATGCTATGAAGTACTACACAGCACTAAAATGTGAATGAACTGCTGTTATATACATGGATGAATTTCACTGACATTATTTTGAACCAAAGATGCTATAACACAGGAGATTAGATACTATGTGATTTCACTTAGTTGAGTTTCCGGAATAAGCAAAACTGATCGATGGTGATGAAAGTCCTAAAAGTCATTTTATCTCTGCAGAGAGAGGCTTATTAACTAATAATTGTAAGCCTTCTACAGTCCTGGAAATGCTCCATATCTTGATCTGAGTGATCATTATGTGAATAAATTAATCATACTGCATTTGCTTACTTGACTTACTTTACAGTATGCATATTATATTTCCATTTATATAACTGGGAAGAAAAAGAGCGGTCTAGAGAAAAAAACGCTCCAGCAACAATATGAAAATGTAATTTGGGAGTGCAGTGAACAAGAAAGGATGGAATTAGTAGGTTATTGCAGTTTCAGGTGATTAGGACTGGGAGTGATAAAGATAACCGGATGGATTTGAAAGATTATTGAGTGGATTCAGTGATAAGGAAGGATGAGTGTCAAAGATGACTCCACAGTTTCTAATTAAAGAAATGCTACTGTGTATGATATTTTAATCATTATCTGAAGTTTAAAAACAAGCAAATTGAATGAAAAGAACAAATATATTTTATTACTGATTCTCTTCCCTGACTCATGTTCCATCACCATCTTTGAAAGACATTTGTTTCATCTTTAACATGTTCCTTTACCTACTGTTTAGAATTGGGGGTAAAAAATCATTTCAATTGCTCTAATATATTTAGTTTTAGAAGCAACAAACTTCTTAACTGTATTATGCTTTCAGTTTTATTTTTAATTTGGAAATATTTCCTGATTACACATAGACTAATATATTGTGTGTACTATCTATGCTTTCAATGGTTCTGCAAAACCACTTGTGTTCATCCAATGTATTTATAGGTATCTTCCTTATGTAGAAATAGATGTGTATACATATATACATTGCATACCCTTATAGGTATTTTTTCTCTTTGAGCTTCAAACTATCACTACTCTCTTATAATCTGGAGATTATTCTCAATTAACCATATCTTTATAGTTGGTGTTAATCTATCACATTCAAAGATGTTGATAAACAGAATAACATCAGATCATTTAAAAAAAAAAACTTGTTCACTATCATTGATTGTGAGTTGTTAGACTTTGGATTTATGACCAATTCATTTTGTTACCTTAATTTAGAGAAAACACAATAGTCAATAATTTACAATAAGAGATTGCAAAATAATCTTTTCATCTCCAAAACATGAAATATTCCTGTGTACAACTATAAACTTCTCCTTGGATAACTGTTATGCTTTTACAAATCTAACTTGATACTAGACATTAGTTCATTTATATTAAAGTAAAAGTTTGAACTTATTATTGTATAAATATACTCTTAAGTTTTACATTAAAATATCTGTAAAAATATTTAAAGTGGAAAAAATACATCTATTGACATTCTCTCTAGATCCTAGGACAAATTGAACGTTCTGAAATAAATGTTTGACATTACCATCAGTAACTTCCAAATATGCTTTCGTGATGATACTTCCAGCAACATTCAAAGTCTGGCAGATATAATAACCAACATCAGATCTCTGAACATTAGTAATAGTGAGGTCACCAGTCTGAGAGACAGAAAACCGGCTGGATGATTGTGGTGGCTGGTATGAGAAAAGCAGATTCTAAAACCAGAATTTGGGAGGAAAGAATTAAAATAGGTTAAATGCTAGGTTCCAACATTTTGGCAAAGCTACATATACATTTATAAATATATGTGAATATGTATAAATACACACATATATATACAAAAATAAACTCAATATTCTTTCATCATATACCCACATATAAAGATGTGTACATGTTTAAACATCATTAAACACACATGGATTTAACAAGGCAGGCTTAAATAGGATCATGTAAAATTTTAAATCAATCTCAATATTGACATATGGTCTTATAACTATCAATTTTGAAACAACATAAGGATATTAGGTATCATTAGTATAGAAGATTTTATACATGTAAGCCCACTATGACAAAATCCTTGGTTTACATTTTGCTACCAGAAAAACCTTAAGACCTTTACTACATAAGCAGAATAGAATTCTGATTCATTCTTATAAATTATAATGGAGTATAATACCATTTTGGCATCATGACCAGTATCTCATTAGCTGCCCATTATAAATGTCCAGGAACCTTAACAGTTGCTATCCAGATTTTCATATTAAAAGGTAAGAATTTGTCAGGTGCAATGGTGCACACCTGTTACCCCAGTGGCTTGGGAGGCTGAGGCAGGAGGATTGCAAATTGAAAGACAGCCTCAGCAATTTATTGAGGTTCTGAGCAACTTAGTTGGGACCCTGTCTTGATAAAAAGAAAAAAGCCTGGGAACTGAGGAGTAGCTCAGTGATTGAGTGCCCCTGGTTCAATCCCTGGTACAAAATAAAAAAAAAATAAATTTTAAAAAAGGTAAAACTTTCTAGAATGGATTTCTTTGAAATTTCTATATTGTTCTGAATCAAAAGATCATGCTTCTTCGAGTGTACATTTCATGCATAATAATGATCCATACTAATTGAAGTTCATAAAATAAAGAATATCAACTTTTCTTCTAATCAAATAAAGTTGCTTGTTTTAAAGAGTTTTGGTGCTTTTTAGCATACATCATTTTTATTAAGGATTAATTAGTGATCCACAGATACATATGTAATGACAAAAATTTTAACGAAAAATGACTTGTATCATTAAACCAAACCACATGAAACCAAACTTTTTTGGAAATTTAATCTGGAGTTTAAATAACTTAAGTGAATCATCTATATATTATACTATTAAGAAAAACTTCTAGTGGGTTCACTCTTTTTACTATCCAGATTTTCTTCTATAATCTACTTCCAATTTTTCCTACTGCATTAAAATATTTTGTTCTGTTTTGTCTTTAACTTGCTATCAGCAAATTTAATCCTGGGAGGCCAACTGGAGTATCCTAGAATCCAGCATTATAGTAGTATAAAAATGATAGTTTACATACCATAAATCAATATTTGTCTACCAAAGTAAAAACAGAAGTGAACTTGAACATATTGTCTATAAAAGATTATTGAGTTCCATCAGTAAACTACCTGTTTGTTATTTGTAAGGGTACATTAGAAGCAAGACAATGAAACAAAACACCGAAGATTGATTCAAGCAAAAACAAAAATGGTCAGGAATAACTATTAAAAATGAATAAGAATCAGTTTTTTACAAGCATCAAAAATAAGTGAAGAGAAATGTTTTGCTTTCCTGTGAGAGGGAAGTCATTAAGAAATGAGATAAAAAGATAATTTAAATTATTTTAATATTTCTTCTTATTAAATGGAAGCCCAAGAGTCAATTTAAAAGAGTGTAGATCTCTATATTCTAGTGTGGATAGAAAACTCTGGATTATAAAATGTTTAGAAAATAGGATTACTGGCAAATAATGATCAGATTTGACAGTTTAAAAGAATATAATGAACTTATAATTTAGGTGATATCAATATTAACTCATCATCTCAGATGTGGAACATCTACAAAAACTTGAATATGGTATGTAATATGTAATTACATAACATATAATTGCAAATAATATGATTAACAATATCAATTAATATCAATATATATAAGTTATCAATTATGATTTTTAACCTATTTTCACCTGTGATAATTTTGTTAAAATATTCATAGAATTGAAAATTTGGAACTTAATTTTTTAATTCTAGATATTTGAATAACAGAAATGCTAATTCAATTATGTGGAAAAAGAGTAGTTTTTTTTAATATTTCTGAAGTAGAAATAAAAATAACACTTACATGATACAACAGTGACTTCTACATACCACCCTCTGTACCAAATGGAAGCAGGAAAATACTGCTTTGAGAATTAAGGCAAGGAAAATAGCTTGCCTCCTCTCATTCTGAGAGGAACCAGTTTCTGGATTCTCTTAATGGAACAGCTAGATAGCTACATCACACATTGGTTTTTCTTCTCATAGAACAGGCCCCCATTTCTACTGATTAAAAACAAACAAACAAACAAAACAAACAAAAACAAAACTAGTAAAAGGTTGTACCTGACTCCCTTCTCTCCTCCAAAAAATAGCTGGTTGAGGGTTTCCTGTTGCTTCACACTGAAAAGTCACAGTTCGTCCTAAGGCAACAACCTGGTCACGAGGTTTCACAACAAAATGTGGAGGTTCTAAAGGAGATGAAAAAATTACATTGACTCAGAAGCATGCAGTTAAGATCCCAACTTTGAGGCAGCTTCCTGATAACCCAAGTGCTGCCTTTATTTTTATACAACACATTATGTATACTACTAATAATTGACCAATTTTCACCCTTAATTTTAAGTTAAACTGTTAAGTGCATATTTATAGAATGAAATAGAGATGTATTATGAAAAGGTTTTTTTTTAATGACTTGACCTCCTAAGATTAACCTTCAAATTTAAGATAATTCTTGAGCTACATTTTGACCCTTCACATTCAAAGAGTACCTGAAATATGTATGAATAAATATTATCTTTTCTCATTCAGAGTGCTTAAAGGTGAATGAACTTTAATCATATACACAAGGACCTTCTGATGCAGGCAGGTCCTGAAATTACTTCAATTTAACTCAAAAGCTCCTGAAATGCTACGAGGCAAATTATAATATTTCAAATCTTCAGTCCAGTTGCTTGAATAGAAATGAATTTAAAGCAATAGTGCAGTCAAATGCTTCCTTCATTTACATAGGCAAGGGCATGCTCAAACAGAATATATATGGAAATGAGGGCAAATTTGAAACATCTGCTCATCCTGACATTATAAATACTGCCAGCTTTGTCCAAACTGTTTGATTTATACAGGCTTAAATGGCCACTTCATCCAGCGGTAAGTAGAGTGTCACAAAATTGTGTCAATTACATTGGGCGCAATGGCACTTGGAAACATTAGGTGTGCTGACTAAGC
Organism: Urocitellus parryii; assembly: GCF_045843805.1. Classification (NCBI taxonomy): domain Eukaryota; kingdom Metazoa; phylum Chordata; class Mammalia; order Rodentia; family Sciuridae; genus Urocitellus; species Urocitellus parryii. The sequence goes on from NW_027554068.1 coordinate 3,683,382, forward strand.
AATCCTGGCCCCAAAAAAGAAAAAAAAATCTTGTTTTGAGGATGAGTTTTGAGGATGGAAAAATATGTACTGAATTTAAATCCTTTTACCTACTGTTTACACTTTCCTATCCATTTCTTATCGGCTGGCTGTCTGAAACACCTAATTATTCTTCTCTCTTGTCTCAGTTCAAATTCAAGTGAACAAATGTTTCAAGCCAGACATTTAGCAGGACAGGATTATTCTAATACACTTTTTAAGGATTTTTCATTATTTCTAAAGTTTTCTTTAAAAGTATTTTCTTTAAAAGTATTTTCAGTTACTTATGTCAGTCATCACTTAAGGTAACTCCCCAAAGTAAATATGAATCAAAAATTATATTCAGATTAGACTGCAAATGTTACCATTCTGCTTACTTCTTTGTTACTAAAAGTCAGTATTCATTAAGATTCTTTCTCTTGTTTAATATTTTCTAGTCAACTGCAGCAAATGTATAATATATGTATAGTATGTATTATATAATACACTTATAAACTTATGCATTTACAAAAAATAGTTGACATGCCCTTTACTTTGGGTACTTAAATACATAAGTCATTAAAAAACACTAAAGTCTATTTAATATGTACATTATTTATAAATATATTTAAAATATAAAATCCCTTAAAAATGAAATGTAAAATGACTTTTCTGAGATTGTATTATGGCAAAACTGAAGAAAGTAATTAGATCTCCTAACTTCTAGATTAGTGTGCTTTCTTCTATGCTTTCTTTCTTTTTTTTTAAAGAAAATTGAGGTTTAGTAGAAATTATACCATTTGACTAGAAAATTATAGGAGACCTGAAAAATCAGGTCAAATGCTTTCAAATGTCCTCTAACTTATAGGGAAGAAAATACAAAGTTAGAAGATACAGTTTAAGTTCAGTTTGGTAATGGTGAAGTTCTAGCTTATAATTTTTTTAAACTGTGATTGTAATTGAGTGGTTTACTCATGAATTTAACAAACACTATCATTACCCAGGTATAATAATAGGCATGTACATCATCCTTTCGGGATTTTCCTCCAGTACAAATCCATACAGGAGCATTTTATTCCTTACTTAAGGGTTGGAATAATTGACACAGAAATCAGACCAAGAAATTGAAAGGACTGAATGGATAATAAACAAAACCTAGTCTAGAGTTTGGTGTCTTACAATGAAAGAAAACCAAGTGATTAATCAGATGAGTGGGAGAATATGACTTTCCAATATGAAGGGAATTTGAGTAGGAAAATATAAATGTTCAAACCATTTAGTCAAGCAAAATCTTCAGGTGGTCTCTTTCCGAAATCTCAGGAGCATGTCTAAGAATGTGTGCCAGAATCTGTGTTTCTTTTATAAAATGCCAGCTCTCTTCAAAACCTCAAAGACTTGGTGGGGAACAAGGCACACAAACCCTCATGCTAACTACATTTATCCTGAAGCAATCCTTCTACACAGGATATTTGCCTGGAAATGAATTTACTGTATTTTGTAGGCATATTCTCAAGCCAACATCAACAGTGACATCAGCCACAAGACATGTCTCAGAAATAAAGCTTTTAAAAATCCTCTTCATCCAGCCTCAGTGACACATAGGGTGTTCCAGCTACTTAGCAGGCTGAGGAAGGAGAAATACCTTGAGACCAGGAGTTCAAGGCCAGCCTGGGCAATGTAGCAAAACCCTGTCTCCAAAAAACAACAACAAAAAAATACAAAAATCCTCTACTTTCACATTAGATGTCACATGTAGCCATATCTCTAAGAAAAAAAAATCATGGACTAAATTTGCTTCTATTTATCAATCTATTGTGTTTACCAATCTAGACTGAGGCCATTAATCAAATGCACCTACTTGAATTTTATGAGGATATATTGGAGTTTTCTGAAGGATAAAATATTTTTTTTAAAGAGAGAGTGAGAGAGAGAGGGACAGAGAGAGAGAGAGAGAGAGAGAGAGAGAGAGAGAGAGAGAATTTTAACATTTATTTATTTTTTCTTAGTTCTCGGCGGACACAACATCTTTGTTTGTATGTGGTGCTGAGGATTGAACCCGGGCCGCACACACGCTAGGCGAGCGCGCTACCGCTTGAGCCACATCCCCAGCCCCTGAAGGATAAAATATTGAAACTTTCTATAATCAAATATGCATAATCATACTGACAATGTCATATATATTCAGTGTTGAAAATTTGAAAAGTTGGACAAAGAGGAAAAACAGAAAAGCCACTTAGAATTCTACCATGCAAACTGGCTTTAAAATATTCTCCTATAATATCATTTTAATGACTCTACAATAACCAATTTACAAATTATCTTAAATTATTTAACCACTCTTAGACTCTTCTCGTTTTCACTTTTAAAGATGGTGTAAGATTAACACCCTTCTCCTAAAGATATTCAAGATTATTTCCTAGAGGCAAAATTACAAAGTCTGAAAATATGCAAAGGTCTAGAGCACATTAAAAAAATAGCTCAGTTGTGCTCAGGAATACTTTTAATCAACTGAGATTTTCATTAATAGCACACAAATTGCCTTTTCTCCCAAATTTTATCAACACTGAACATTAACATCATTGCCAACCTCAGAATAGACTTTCCTCTTAATTAATATTTTTACCTTTGTGAGTTTAAGTATGTGTCTTCACATTACCTTTCTGCCTCTGAGAACAGGACACAAGTACCTCCTCAAGCACTTCCCGATTCAGAGGTGGCTCATATACTTATTGCTACTGATTCTCTGGCCCCAGTTCAGAGGGTTCTGCTCTATTTGTTTTGGATATTATGTTCATATGTTTATTTATATTTTATTTCTGATTTCTAAGAACTGTTGGTAAGATAAAACTTTTCATATCAGTTATAAATGTCTTTTTTCATTTTGTTAATACTCCTTCTAATCTGTTTAGGCAATATTTTTGTTATTGTATCAATAAAATGATATGATAATGGTATTGTGTAATATACCATTACATATGTATAGAATATAATACATTACATAAATATTCAACTCCAATTGCACCCATACTTTAATGCCCTTATTATTTTTAATTTTTAATCCAACTATAATTTTGTATATATGGTATCATAAAGAAAGCAATTTTTTTCCCAAATAGCCATTGACAGCATCACAATTATTGAGCAGTCCATCCTATCTGCATTAATACGGAATGTCATTTCAGTAATATTTGTGTCAATTTTTAGCTTATAGAATAGTGAGAGAGAACCTTTTAGGGTGACATACCCTTTAGCATACCATATTCATGTAAAATTCTCTAAAAATGGTGTTCTAGAAGCTTACAGAATAAAAAAGCCTTCTCCTAAGGTAAGTGCTTAGAAACATGAGGATGCTTTCTTTATAGAGGGACAAATGTTTATTAAAATAAATTTGATAAACTGTGGATAAACCATGTAGTTATTTCATATAAAATGAAATGAATCTGACACAGAAATGAAAATGAATGCAAGAAAGCTTGTAGTGCAAAGGCTATTCACCAACAGAACTTTAATACTATTACTGACTTATAGCTATGAAAACCTAGACATGCATGAATTAATAAATATTCTGAAGGGGGAAAAACCAAATTATTCTCTAGACATATATTTTGTTTGTTTGTTTAATCTTGTAAGATGTAAATTGAAATAGTACTTAACCAATCAATCCTAGCACTTATCACTTATTTAAGGACAGAAGAAATTAAAGGATGCAGACCATACATGATTTAATAAAGACATAAAGTTAGCAACCCCATTACCTTTACTCTTTGCCAGTTACCCATACTTCCTGCAGACTTTATTCTGTGCAGTCTGTCTTTGTGGCCAATGACAAGTGAAACATGGAGGCTGATTGGTTGAAGGACATGGAAGGGTATGGATGGAAAGGGGAAGAGAAGTTCCAGTCACAGTGACACGGTGATTAGAAGATGGCGAATAAAATGTCAACTTACCAGACCCAACTAAAACAAAACAAACAAAAAAAGAAAACATGGAATAAATAAAATTAAGGAAACATAAAATGAAACAGAAAAAGTATAAGATTTGACTTAACAATGATCCTTCTATTAATGTAAAATAAAAAAAACATGTTAATATTTGGATATAATAAGCACACTATGGATGGAAATTTGTTAGCATTTCAAGTGTAATTATGAATAATTTTAGAAAAATAGAAACAAATCTTCAAATCTTTAGTATGATTAAATGGCAGAGCTACGATTGATGGTAATCATGAAATTATAAAACATTTTTCAATGACTCTACATTTTGCTACCAGAAGAAAGGTTAGATAACTATATGTGTAATGGATTTAAAAACACTATAAATCTTAGCCACTAAGGCTATACAGAGATCAAAATTGATCATCTTTTAAAGATAAGGAATGTTAAAACCCATAACTCCATCAACAGACTAGTTTTTAAAAGATTCATGCTACCAATAATATTCCACTCAGATCATGCTTTCACATGTGAATAAACATACAAATCATCAGACAATCTGGTTAAAATACAGATTATGGTTACATGGGTCAGGGCAGTGGCCTGAGATTCTGCATTTCTAACATGGACAAGATGCTATTGGTCCATGATTATAAGTCAATCAGGAAAGATATTTTAAAATGTTTCACTTAAATTTTTGCATATTATAGATGAGAAGATCTATAGAAAAAATGTGAGTAAATTACAAGATCAGAAAAAACTTTTATAACCTTAGATATAAGTCAAAATCACCTTACTTAATTTTAGTGCTGAAACGTTGGGCATTTTAATATAGAAAGCTCAAATTATATATGTTCAAACTAATGCAAAACAATTCTTTTATTTTAAAAATACATAGAATTACTGTTAAATGCAGTACTTTTCCATATTAGTAGAGTCAAAACCCACACTACATTTACTTCAAATAAATAGATCCTATATCTGCTAGTAACTCAAAATTAATTAGACTTACTAAATATTCCTGTAGTTTAAATAAAAAAATGAAGGGCTGATGCTATAAAATAGTAGACTTATAAAACAGAGGCAAGGTTCTCTGTTATATATTTGCTATATATGCACTATGCCATAAAATGGCAGATATGGAAAATACATGCAAAATGTTAAGGTAAATCAAAAACACATTTTAAATCACACATTCCAATAATAAAAATGAGTGAAATAATTTCTCTTTATTTTTTTATTCTAAAGTAAAAATTTAGCATAATTTTCACTCATTCAATTAGAAAAAATGTTTTAAAAAATCTTATTACTCAGGCTTAACATTTATTGTATCACTAGCTTTCATAACTAGACTCAAAACCATAGAGGAGGTAGGCATTCTTACATTTCATAATACTTTAACAATAGTATCTGTTAAATGACAGGAAGAAACATTTAATACAAGAGTACCTAATGAACTGTCAAAATAAAATTTTTCTTTGAATCAACAAAAATTGTGAAATTATTTTTGGCTTAATTGGTGAAAATAAGTTTGATCCCATTAAACTAATGTAGTTAAGTCAGAAGACTAGAAAAATAATTCTAATTTTTTTTTACCTATTTTTGTAATTTAAAACTCATTAAATATTTAAAAAATATATGATATAGGAAAAAACAAGATAATAACTGGAAAGCAGCAACTTTAAAACTTAAAATATCCCTTTCCTTGTGTAGAGTTTTTAACTACAATTGGGTCACAGCATTAGAATAATTTTATTAATTAAAATCCAATATAAGAAATTCAGACTATTACATTTGCATATCATATCAATGACAACTTTCAGTCTGTTAAGGATCTTAAAAGTTAGGTAAGCACATCCTCTAACACAGAAGCTTCTTAAACATCAGAGATTGTTGAGAAAACTCTATTTTGAATGATCATTTAAGCTTTTAACAACCAAGATTATCAGGAAATGATGTTTCCTGTCCCAATGAAAACCTGTCTGCTCACAGATTAACATCCCTTTGCATCTGTGCCAGTTTCTGTAAACAAATAAAAGCCAATAAATCCTCCACATAAAATCCCTTTACTCACCGGAAGGAAATTTTCATCCCTCACTTCTGTTCTAAAGGCCACATTATATAAACTTACTTAAATTTTTTTTTACACCTATTTCCCCTTTATCTACATTTCTCCTAGGGTCAGGTAAAAGGATTCTCTTTTCATACAGAGAACAGGAACACTTCTATAAAACGGTCAGTGCCCATTATTGTCCAGTTGATTACATCAGAAAGACACAGGAAAAGGGAGAGTGGCTAGGAATCTGCTTATCTGTAATCCTAATTCTGAAGTTCTGGGTTCATGGGGGACCTCAACTCCCACCCTTAGGCTAGCTCCCCTCCACTTTCCTTTCCACTTTTAAGGTTCAGAGCACATCTAACCTGTCCCCTTCACTCTAGCAAAGAGGAAAAGCTTGTCTGTCTCTACCTCTAATAAAACAATAAAACTATAAAATGCTGGCACTGGAAGAGACCTTAGAACTTAAAGAGTCTAACCCTCATTCTTTCTGCATGAGAAGACAGAGAACCTAAATTGTTAAATAACTTTCTCAAGTTCACAGATGGTTAAGCCAAGAATGGCTTCCAGGTCTCTGGACTAAATCATGTCTCTGTACAAATTCTCCTACTGACTTATCAGTTAGTAGAGACACATGCAATAGGACACCGAATAGATTTGATTTTACACTTAAACTTTTAAGAGCTGTTTAACCTAATATTTACTACATACACATATGAAATATGTTTTTAAATAATTCCTTATGATATAAAAACACCTTTGAGAATAGTTAGCTGAAGTCTTTAAAAGCGTGGGAAGCTAAGAAGTGATAAAGCAGACTTAAAGCTGCTTGAAAAGTTTGCCCTTTTGCAATGAAAAGTAATGTAATCTTTTAAGGGTAAACCAATTTTCACCCTTCCTTCACTTGTAATCATTATAAATTGAATAAAATAGTTATCACTTTTAGAATATGAGAAAAAATTATGTTTTGGCAAAAATACTTTGTAAAGTGAATACATAAATAGGCAGATAAAATACCTTTAAAAAGCGAATATATATTTTTAAATTTTTTTTAGTTGTAGATGAACAGAAACCTTTATTTTATTGATTTATTTTTATGTGGTGCTGAGGATCAAACCATAAACCCAGTGCCTCACATGTGTCAGGCAAGCACTCTACCACGGAGCTACAACCCCAGCCATGAATATACATTCTTAAAATGAGTAAAATTTACTGTTTTTTTTCTTAATCTAGCAACATTGTGCAGTATCTACAGTGATAGCTCTAAATTTTCTTAGTTTAGAAGAGAATTTAGAAGGGGTGAAGGATTAGAAAATTTGCCATGAGGCTGAATTTAAATAAAAATATACTGTTTTCACCTACATTCCTCTTTTTTGGTGAGGAAGGAAGAGGGAGTAAAGCAAAGCCTGAAATATGTGTTATGCATAAATTCACATCATGCATATAAGGTATGACATTGTAAAATTCTATGGTACCTTTTGAGTCTAAAAAGGAAAAACAATAACTGTGTAAAGTATTGGGAGATATATAAATATTATTATATAATTAAATAATAGTTTTTTTTTAAACTGTTTAAAAAATTGGGGAGAATTTAGCATCCTTCTCCCACTGGTCGGTCTCTCTCTCTCTCTCTCTCTCTCTCTCTCTCTCTCTCTCTCTCACACACACACACACACACACACACACACACACAGAGAATAAAAAGATGCTCTAAGATTCTCTTCCTTTTTTTGAATGTAGCATCAAAAGCCTCCTTATTTTGAGATATTCTATAATCTAAGAGTATATACTTTCAGACAATAATCTTTGGATAGACCAGCTAGGAAAAAAATACAAGGAAGGGTGGGGAGTGGGAAAGAGAAGCAAGGAGGTTAGGGAGGCAGAGAATATGCCTCATATTTCTTCCATCTTCTTGTCATATTCAGGAGGCATGAGTCCGAAAGATGATAAATGTTTGAAAATAAATTATATAGGAGTTGGAGGAAAGACTTTTCTGTTCTGAAGAAAAGAAGTTAGCTCCATAGATCCTTCAGAAGTCTCCAGATTGGGTTTAATAAACAGAGAAAGCAGCCAATTTTGACAAACACTTAGGCCAGAAGAAAAGATAATGGGCCTAAATAATAGCAAGAACATCCTAGGCAAAGTGTAGAAAAGAAGCAGTTAACAGTAAAGGTCAGTGAACCACGAAGTGGTTGCCAACTGTGATGTCTCTAGAGGTCTTTAAAATGGGATTTGTTTCCATTTGGCCACCTCAGTTTAAATATAACCCTGTCTGGCAAAGGCAAGTTGAATCTTAAAGTGCTTTCAGTGCTAGTGTCTTAAGAATGTGGTCATTCAGAGAGAAAGCAGGACAACTGATACCTCCTTCTGCCCTGGTAGCTTCCTTTCCCATTACAAATATTAAACTGCATATTCTACAAGGAAAAAGTCCTCAAGAACATTCTTTTCAGATCATATCATCTTAAAGGAAGAAGTACTTTACACATGTGGATCCTATGATAATTTCAGGACACATCAGAAAATTCCAAGTAAATGAAATATTTGCATAAATGATGACACTATTATGATTAAGATTTTGGTATTTTCACAATGAGATTTTAATATTGAGGCATATTGGCAAACGTATTTGTATCTATCCTTATGAATTAAATATAGAAATTCTTCACTGTTAGCAATAAGTGAGAAGTGTATCAGAGATCTTGGCTCTAAAATAATAAAAGTACGCTACATTCCTAGGATGATTCAATGGAAGATTCAGTTAACCAAATTTATCTGTGATAAGAGCAATCCTACTAATCAACAGAGAAAAACATTTTTGTTGAATTGGCTATTAATGAAATAAACTTGACTCAGAAATTCTTCTGCTAGTTAATAGATACTAGTTTTTCATTATCAGTAGCTAATTTCTAACAAGTCTTAAACATAATGTGATTTTTTTCCCATTTAATCTATAGTGTTTTTTTTCAATAGCAGGGCTCAATTAACAAAGCTGACAGACTAGTACTGTAAATACCACATTCCACGAGAATATGAATGGATATAAGGTAGTGAGTTACAAGTGTTTCTTTTTTGGAAGAAACACTTAGTTAAACAGAGGAACACTCAAATTTTCAAGTGGTGAAACGATCTACATTTGTACTGAGAAAACCCAGTCACTGGGATAATGGAAAAATGATATGCACAGGAACTCATGAATGATAACATCTCTAACAATTAAAACTCTTAGGATACTTTAATACAAGGTATGATTTCTTTGGGAGTGAAAAGATTGAGTTTAACATAAAAGCCTGTCATTATGTCTTTCAATTTTTCAGACATAAAAATAGAGAGAATAAAAGGGCATTTTTAGAATATATTTAATAGATACATAAAATGCTATGAACTTTTTGCCTCCACTCAAATATCAAATGCTATTCTGTAGCTCATAGTTCTAGAGACAATTTTGGCTGTCACAACTGAAGTGGAGAGGAAGTGGGAGAGGCTGGCCAGTAGCTCTACCTCATAGGACAGAAGTCAGGGATTCTAATAAATATCCCACAATACACAAAATAACCCACCACCACCACCACAAATAATACCCTAGCTCAAAATTCCAGTGTCATAGCTGAGAAACCTTGCTGGAGGTTATTGAAAGAGTTTAAAAAAGAATTGTCCAGAATATGTACTAACAAACACTTCCAATTTATGTAAAAGTACCCTGTACAATGCCTGATATGTCACAGGAACTCAGAAAAGATGAATAACACTCTTCTTCCTTTCCTTCCTCTTCTAAGAATACCCATACTCTCCCACAAAGCACAGTTGTTAAATGGTTCTACTTATTTATTTGTCCATTAAAGAATCCAAACATCAAAAAAAAAACCAAAAAACTATCCAGCCATCTATGACAATGTGCATATTACCTGACATGGATCTCAGGGTCATCATTTTAATGATAACATTCCCTAAGTCAGCCTTTAGAAAGCATCACATCAGAATGCTTTCTTTTCCATCCTCCCTGAAAGATGTACTTAATTACCAATGGTCATTGCTTTTATTTTGTAACTACTTGTGATTTTAACCATCTGTTTCTGGATACCACAACCCTGGCAAAGCTATCAAATGACACTCATCTTAACTAATGACTTGTATTTTTCTAATCTAATCTCACATTGCAACCAGAGGGATTAAAACAAAACAAGGCAAAACAAAACTAAACTGATCATAGAACTTATGTGATTAAAATCCTTCAATATCATCCAGTGCTCTTAAAACAGAGAGCTAAATCCTTTACATGGTCTTGTGCATTATGCTCTCTGTCTTCTCAAACCATCCCCCACCCCTCCCTCATTTCCTCAACCTGGCCTCATAAACATTCTTTTGGATCTTAAGTACACCATGCTCCATCTTACCTCCAGTTCTATGCACGCCATCCCTCAAAATCTCTCCCTTCCCCTATTTAATTCTTACTCACCCTTCAGATCTTAGCTCAAAATCCAATGCTTTTTTCAAGAAATAATCAGGTCTTCTATCCTTCATAAATTTCATACATGTTCTAACTCTCAGTTTAACAAGAAGAAGCTATCAATGTTAGCTGTATGTCAGACCAAAATATTAGAAATTCTCTTAGCAAAGAAATAATTCAATATCCCAAATGTGCAAAGGTTGGAAAGTGAAGATTCAGGGGCTTTCTTAAAGCTGCTCATCAGGTAAGAAAAGAATTGGAAATTCAAGTATGTCCAGCTTTTAAAAATCTCGCTTTTCTTATTACACTGCATTTTTTTTCAAGATTTAAACCTTACTTTAATGTAATTTTTGTTCTATTTTTTTTCTCCAAATCAGTAATAAGTAATATGAATGTATGATGTGCATAGTAATACATTAAATAAACACATACATAATGATTCCACTTACATAGACATATTTCATATGTACAAAAAATTGGGAGAAGAAACAACTCATGTTATATTTTATTTTCTCTTAGCAACAATGTCAAAAAAGCCAATTCCATCTCCAACATGTGATGTGATATAATCATTTAGGACAATCACTATAAACTTTCAGAATATATAGTCAAGAAATTAAGAATTAGAATTCAAGTGTCTCCAGCTTTTAGAATCCTTGTTTTTCACTGCACATTTAAAATATGCAGTCAAGAAATTAAGTATGCATGATTTAAGTTGACTATTTAATATAAAGACACATAGGAACTCATTTTTCTCATTTGTAAGATAATTCCAAAGTAAATGATTTGTAGACTACCATTCATGAAAGTTTCAAAAATCCAGCATAGGATTCATAATTTCACATTTATTCCCAAGATATGTAAATAAAGCCAAAATTTTCATTTCTATCTAGCGATTGTGTACATGTTTTAGAGTAAAAAGCCTAAAAATGCGCCTCCTCTCTTTAACTAATAAACTAAAAAGTACAGTTGGAAATGACTACCATACACTAAGTTAACTTTTTAAAAGCACCTTTGTAAAATGGCCCATCTATCAGCTTTAATTGTGCAGTGCTCTAAATTCTCTCCTAAGAACATCGACCACACAAAATAAATGTCCTAAAGCTAACATTAACAACCATTTATGGATTTTCCTATCCTCATAAATCTGTTATAAAGCAATTATTCAGCTATATTTTGTCTTATACCTATTTTAGTATTTTCTGCAGGTGTGTTTATTTTGGCACATTATTTATCAAGTCATGAGAATTATAGTTTAAAAGCAAATTAAAGTGCTCATGGTATTTTAATCAGTTTTTGCAAACTTTGGGTATGATATTTCAAAATGTTCATTTTTCAATCTATGCAGAATCCTCTTAAAATAAAAATAATTACTTCATATTTTAAATTATTGAAATAAAGCTCAAAGGACACCAGATGCTAACATAATTCTAAAGTTTATTTATTTTAATGATTACCTGATGTTTGGAATATGCTGAAAAGATTTACTAAATCTACAAAAAATGAATGCAGTTAAAAATTATTTTTAATACTGCATAAATCTGTTGGAAAATAAAATCATGTCAAATAAATAATAAAATAGTTAATACATATGGATGAATAAAAATCCAATTTTCAATCATTTTATGTATAGAATTATCCAGAGTTTTCCATAACAAAAAGGCATCCTTAATATACTCTATATTATTCTCTTTATGATTATTGTCATTTAAATAATAAATAATTTCTATTACTTGATGTCTGAACAATTTCAGATAAAATACAGCAAGATGAAATTAATTTAGGTTTATTTCTTTTACATTCAGTGATAAACAATTTCACATAATAATTCCATGTTTTAAAATTATGTGAGCTTGTTAGCAGAGAATCTAACATTTTAAAACAGTTATCTGTAAATGACTAGGGCAAAAATGTAATTTATTTCTCTGAATATCATTCTCAGGCCGAGTGATTCAGATTTTATAGATCCACACAACTCAATTACATATTTCCATGTTGACAGCTTTATTTGATAATGTTGGCTGCTAAAGATAGTTGCTCAGTTATACATGCATATAACTGCCTCACAAGAAATCCCAATCCACTGTTACACAGAAGAATAAATCACAGTGAAGCTGAGACCATAATGGAAGGCCCGTGATGTACTATTTACTAGTGTGGTGCTGTGTAATTACTTGTCACCAAATTATCTCATGAATCAATTATTTCTTCTACCTGACTGCTCTTCTTATTTCTTCAAATATTTGCCCGGCACATACATTAAGAGAATGTTTCGAATTTTCTGTAGTAAGATCACCTGGTGAAGGCTTTTTCTTTTGATTAATTTTTACAATTTATATCAGTGCATTTGAAATAACTGAAAGTAATCCAAAACCTGTATATGAGTGAAAGAAATCTAAAAGGATATCACATCTTTAGTGATCATTTTGGTGGAAATTTTAAGTTACAAGAGCACAAGAATTTCTTTACTACTGGAAAAAAAATATGTCAAGTTATCACATGTCAAAATGATACTGGGACTCAATCAAACCAAATATTAAAAAAAACCCAGCAGGAGTGAAGCTCTGCATCCTATTTACACTACTGGATCAGAACAGTTAGGGAGGGAGCTGTTCTCACAAATCATTCTCTTGTTAAATTCTGTGGTAGGACTTCATTAAACCTCTTAGCTGATGGCATTTTACTTTCTTTCAGTCTGCTCACAAAGAACTCAGCTGGCAATACTGAAACTTGAAACTTGAAAAGTTTCCATCACATATTGAGTTTTTAATTTTTTTTTTTTGGGGGGGGTGTTTCTTTTTACAATCACAAACCTTTTTTCCTCATTCCCCCCTCTAAATTTCAGTTGAATTTTTCCAGTCATCAGCTGAACTATGAAACAACCATGAGAAGAAAATGAAGCGCACAATAAAAGCATAAAAATTCTAGGAGGGTGGCATTTTGAATTTGACTCTAGAATTCAGCATTAAGAGGAGCAATATATACAGGAGGAAGTAAGTATAGATATGTAATTACATGCATAATGTATGTATTCATGTAACTATCTTATATTCTCCACCCCATGAAGCACCTTGCCTTTCCTGATTATTGTCATCTGTCACGAAGAACCATCTCCTAAAAGATTCAGTTTGCTTATCTTGTCAGAGTCTGACAAAAGTATCACACACATAATCAAGGTTCTTAAAAACATGAAGTGAAGCTTTGGAGGTCTCCTAATATGTATTTCTTCAAAATAGTGATGAACTCATGGTTTTGTAACCAGAATCATGGATTAGAGTAAATCTCATTGAACCTGCAAAAGGCCCCTTGACACTATTAGTTTTGGCTTTGACTCAAATAACCAGGTTAATGGTCAGAAACTATGCACCATTACACTTTTCTCAAATGAGCAAGTTAAGGAAATGGTTCCAGCAAATGATTTAAATGAAGTATCCATCATTTTATTCCTTTTTATACCTAGATATCATATGAACTCCAAAATGTCATGTGACTTTTGTATAAAGATCTCATGTGCTGATAGAAAGTGAAACATGGTAAACTCTATTTATGGAAAGCACAAATTCACAAAATAAACCTTCTTTTCCTGAGTTTGTTTGTTTGTTTGTTCGAGGTGTGTGTGATGCTGGGGATTGAACCCAGGGCCTTGTGTATGTGAGGTAAGCACTCTACCAACGGAGCTATATCCCAGCCCCCAGAGTTTATTTTTTAATGAAAGTTTTTAAAAAGTTCATTCTGTACTACTGAGAGTAAAGTCTACATGAAAGCTATAATGTTTTACATTTATTTAAATACTTAAAATTTTTACTTTTATTTTACTTAAATTTTTACTTAAAATTTTAAATTTTACATTCTAAAATAATTATCTAATAGGTCCATAAAAAGTCACATGTGCATATAATATTTTCTATTATGTAACATTAATATGTATATTGATCATTTTCAAAGTTATTATTTTATATGTTAGAAAATGATCAAATTCATAGATGCAAATTTATTTTAAGGAATTACGCCTGTTGATTCATTTCAAGACCAAATTGTAAAGTAGTTATAGCTGGGCACCATCTACCCAAATTCAGTTGTTCCTCTGTAAATGTAGGGAATTGGTTCTAGGAACCTTGTGGATACCAAAATCCACATATTCTTAATTCTTTTATACAAATGGTGTACTACTTGCATGTGATAAATGAATGTCTTCCCCTGTACTTTAAATCAGTTCTAGATTATTTATAATACCTAATATTTTGTAAATGCTATGGGAATAATTGTCATACTATATTGTTGAGAATAAAGATAAGAAAAATAGTTGGTATGCATTTAGTACAGTTGAATTTCTCTTTTTGAACTTGCTTATATGGAAGGATGACTGTATTTTTAACTTCAGTGCACTCAATTGTTCTAATATTTGTATTATTTTTATGGAGTGAGGTGTGAAACATTTCAATATTATTCGTTTTGTCAGGAAATTCAGCATCATCAAACATATCCAGAGGGATAATAATTATGTTAACTGTCTGAAAGAATCATGTAAATTGTGGATCTGTTTAATTTAAAAAAGTAAATATATGATTTGGTTCTCAAATATATATTAGATTCATAGAATTAATACAAAAAAGGAATTTTAACTAAATGCAGATTTCTAATTTTATATATCACTTGTCCAGTTTTGCTAAAGTGAACTAGAAAAGACAACTGACATTTTTGAACCACAGTCACAGATATTCTGCTATAATTCGTTGAAAAATATTTATTGTGTTTCTGTAAAAACTTAGGTGGATGTATAAAAAACTCAAACCTTAATTCTTTTACACAGCTAGTTGTAGGAAGCAAGGACAAAGGCAGATATAGTAAGATTCTGACACACACAACACACATCACTGAAATGACAATTTAAGTGCCTCAGATGATGTACTAAGCATTGGATGTTTGTCAGTTCTTCAATGTCTGCTATCTATGAGAAACATTTTCACTCCCACTTGTTTTCTTTTCTTTTTATTACTGGGGATGGAACACTGGGGCACTCAACCACTGAGTCATATCCCCAGCCTTCTTTTTTTTTTTTTTTTAGAGACAGGGTCTCCCTGAGCTGCTTAGGATCTCAATGCAGAGTTGCTGAGGCTAGCTTTGAACTCACAATCCTCCTGTCTCAGCCTCCTGAAACACCATTTTACAGGTAGCCTGTTTCCAGAAGAGATTATTGTTTGAAACAGTACATTAGACAAAGAAGTTCTTCCCTCACCAACGTGGGAAGGCATCATCTAATCCAATGAAAGTCTGAATGGGAAAAGAAAAAGTGGAGGAAGGACAAATTTTCTCTCTGACCTAGAGGTGGGACATCCATCCTCCCCTGCTCTCAATCATCAGAACTCTAGGTTCTCAGATCTGTGGACTTGGACTGAATTGCACCTCCTGCTTTCCTGGTTCTCCAGCTTGCTGTGGGACTTTTCAGCACTGCTGATCATGTGAGCCCATTCTCTTAATTAACCCTTTTATATATCCTACTGGTTCTATTTCTCTAAAAGAGATGCCTCTGAGACAGTAGAACGCAAAGTGACTAAGAAGACAAAGGAAACCAAAGTGCACCCCTAAGAAGCTCATATTCAAGCAGGGTAAACAGAAATGCAATAAGGGCAGTTATAGCATCCAGAGGGTCTATGAATGAGGGACACCTCATGTGTGCTGGGATGGACAATGTCTGAAAAGTTTTCTGGAGAATGCTAATCTTCTCTGAGTCCAAGGAAAGTGTAATTAGAAAGTACAAGTGGTTCAGGCAGGGTTTGGGGCATTTTAGGGGCAACATAACAAAAAGAACTAAGTTACAGGGTAGTACATGCGTGAAACAAAATTGAAAATATAGTGTATTAGATTGAAGGGAGAAGTGAGAGAGGAGGCTAGCACCAGTACATATTGTGGATCTTATGTATAGAGAGGGAACCATGACCAAGTTTTATGGAAGGAACTACTATAACTAGATTGTGTTTTAGACAGATGTGTCTGTTATGGACAATAGATACAGCAAGATAAAAGCTAATTGGTTAGAGGTTAGCACTTTACAGACAGATGACAAAGATGTGAATAGGTGGAATGGTAAGAAGGGGAGAGAGCTAGTAAGAGCTCACAATAGTGAAAAGCCAAAAGAAGTGGGACTCTGTGGCAATTAGGAGTAGGACATGGGAAAAGCAGGAGAGTAAAGGATGACTCCCCTCCTCACACTGTCTGCTGGATATGTCTCTGCAGGCTGCACTACCGACAACCAAAATGGAGGTTTTGCAAAATTTAGCTTTGAATGTCTAGTCTGATCTTATCTTCACTGCATCACTACTACACTCTGTGAATTATACTTACAGCCTGGTTTAGAAGGGACTTAGCATACACACCTTTGACAGTTGCTTCTTGTTTTACTGAAAGCTATAATTACTCTTCAATTCCTAGTTCATTGGGATACTTAACAGGGGTCAATCATAAACTGTGGCACCCCAAATATTTCAGCAAAGCTCCCTGTTTGAAGCATGTAGTTCACTACTAGCAAGGAAAGAAGCTCGAGGAAACATTCCATTAGTAGCAATTAAGTCAGCCAAAAGACAGCCCAGGTCTTTTTTCTGCCTTTGTGTCTCCCTCATTTCATGTCAATCTCATACTTTAAGGCTCAGCCTTCCAGCAGCTGTCACTGGCTAATCAATCCTAATGAGCAAGTGCTTTGCTCATTCATTATATGCTTGGCATAAATACTTATGGGAAGCATAAGACAAAATAGCAATTCTACAGAGTAGAACAGAATGCACGTCCTTTTGATGACTCATTTTAACATTCTTACCATAGGTCAACAATAAATTTAAAGAGTTAACAATATAATTCAAACCATATTTAATAGTTTAAAAACAGGTGATGAAACTGAGAGAATGGAGTAATTTCACATCAAGGGAATAAAAATTGGCAAGCACTATTTAGAGAAGGGCTGAGATTTCACAGAAATCCCATCCATCTGATCACAGAGCATGAACCGGCTTGGCAATGTTTGGCACTTGACTTTTCTTTCTTTTTTTTTTAAAACACAGCTTGCAGAAAGGGCAGAAAAACAACCATTCCTTGACCTTCAAAGAATAACTGGTCCCTGTGAGAAGTCTAGTGAGGAGTGTAGTGGGGGGTGAACGGAGATCTAAATGTATGGCTTCCTTTGTCTAGTGGCCCAGTATTCAGGCCTCCAGGGAAACAGGAGGACTAAATGTCTTTTAGTTCCTTTTGTAAGAGAGATGAACAAAAATGAGATTAGATTTTCCTAATGGTCCAACTCAGGGAGATAAAAGGTGATTGCCTAGGAAATGGCTGGTGGGTGGAAGTCGGGTTCAGTTCAGTTTCCTGTGACGGATGGGACATGGCGATGAGAACATGATCATTCTGGTGATAGAGTCACAAATTCACTTTGGGAATAAAATTGTGACAGTAATAAGAGCTGCTTTATCTGTGAAGCTGCAAAGAGAGTGGAAAGATTAATAACGCCATCTAGTTTGCCCTTTTTAAGAAATGAGTTGCTGAAGCAAAGACTCATAAGGAATGTTTGAGGCTGAGGATAAAATTGGAAATGGAAGAAACTCAAAGTTGAAACTGTGTGGCTTTCTCTGCTATATTTCTTTGGGGATAGCACTCCCCAGAAAAGAAGTGATTTAAAAAGCCATCCATAGGATTGCTATTATGAGTAAATAATTTGTAAATTTTATGGGGTTTGTTATTAGTAATAATAAACAGAATAATGTTTCTTCCTTTATTTTTTGAAGTATTTTGAGATTGTATTCTCTATCCTTTTCCTCAAATCTATCTTTAAGAAAAGAAAAAAAGCACTCACTTTTTAAATTAACCATGAATGGATCCTGAAATAGCAAACTAATTTGACTATCCTGATTCCAAGAAGAAACTTGAGGCCCACATGACAAGCATCTAATAAAGAACTAATGGGTTTAGATTAAGACAGTAAAATAATATAAAACAAACCTGCAACCGGACTCAAACACCAATGGGAAGCATAAATTTTAGCAGGTTCAATTACACAATGTTTAAAACCTTGGCAGGGTGCCTCTATGCATCTATTTTGTTCTGGTTAGATTTTTATGTTTTATAGGTATGTCACAACCTATAAAATTGTTATAAATACTACAATAAATATCTTTTTCCTTAAAACATGGGAGTTATTAGGCAATACGAAACACTAGTTCAAAAAATAAGTCATTCCTACCAAGCCAGCAATCCTAACACTTGTCCATTCGTGACACCAGAATTCAAATATAACAATAGAACAAATCAAAATTGTGGTGTGATATGTCTGTAAAAAGTTACCTCATTTTGTTTGTAAATTTTAGGTTCATAAAAAGAATGCTTGAGGGTGTGCAAGATGTTATACATCTGAAAGGAAAACAGTTGCAGACAAACATTAAGTATAAATAAAATAACTGATGGTTAAATGATGGCTTACATTTATAGGCAGTCAATATTTGATAAGTCTAACAAATGAGTAAGCATAAACATTTCTGGTGTAATTAGTCCAAAATGGCATTTTATTTTTCTTTTCTTTTCTTTTCTCTTTTTGTTTTGTTTGGTACTGAACCCAAGGGTGCTGTACCACTGACCTACATACCCAGCCCTTTATTTTTGAAATTTGGAAACAGTCTCTTGCTAAGTGGTTGCCCATGTTGGTCTCAAACTTTGGATCCTCATTGCCTCAGCTCCCCAGTAGCTGGGATTGCAACACTGTGCCCAACTATTCCACTGTGCTTATTTGTTGTGTAATGAAGGTTATTCTTCTTCAATAGGTCAAATTACTCTAGACCTTTGAGTTTCATTCTAATAATGAGATTCAGAGACATACCAAAATTGATATGCAGGTTAAAGGCACTGGGATATTTTTATTGGCTAAATATTTTCAGAGGCCAGTGGAAATATATCTTTACTCTGAAACTACCTAGTATCACCAAATTTTATTACAATTTGCCTATTTTCAAAGTAAAATAAAAATCTTTTATATTAAATAGTCAATATTTTGATTTGTTTCAGATATTTGAGTTTGGTACTTTGCTCTGTGCGAAGAAGTAACCCAGACATTGATGTGCTACTAAGAGAGTATGATCTCATATTGCTCCCATGTTTTGGAGTGGTTAATTGAAGTTTCCAAATGGCTATGAAGATGAGTAATCAGTTTTTGAAGATAGTTACTCATGGATAATCTTCTTACTAGTCTCTGAATCATAAGAAAATGCACCTGTTTTATAGGAAGATAGATTGAGTGTTTGAGAACCTTAGAAATTGGAAAACAAGAAATAATGAAATAAAATTGAGGTCAAATGATTTCTGCTGAATGTTTTCCCACAACAATAATATACCACTGCATATAAAATGCAATTTTTAAATGATCTCTATTCCCAAATAGCCATAATTTTCATTATTGAGTTATTTTGTAAAACTTTAATGAGTCTACCACTATTTTAACAAAACTAGCAAAATCCAGCATATTTACTACAAAAGTCAATATTGACTTTTAACATGGAAATGCAATGATTTGTATTTGAGAAGAGTTTTTAATAATTGTTTGCACAATAAATTGTCATGTATATGTTAGTATTTCAGATTTCTCATTTGCAATAGCGGAAGAACTATTAGAATGAGCTACTAGAACTATCTAGAATTAACTCAGAATTAGCATTTTTGTTACTCAATAATTATTAAAATCAAGCAATAGAACTATCAAAAATAAAAACACTCATATGAGTACTGTGCTCCTTATTTATAAATCATTTACTCATAATAGACAATATGTTAAATATTAATATATAAATAATTTAACTCCTATAAAAATGCTGTGATATTGTATTACTATACCCATTTTACATAGGGGGAAACCAATTCCTCAGTCACATACTTCTGAGTCACATAGTAGTAAACAGTACAAGAAGGATCCAACTAAATCCAGTCTGATGCTAATGTCAATGCTCTTAGCAACCATTCTTTATAGCAATTCTACTACATCTGGAAAGTCCCAAACTACAAAGAAATGTTTTAAAGTCCTTCATTCTTTCTGTCAGTTTATCTTATAACTCCTCATGCATGGGATTTGTGAACTTGCTTGCTTAAAAACAAAAATCAAAACAAATTTCTGTGTCCTAACCCAGATCTTTGGAAAGAGATTCTCCAGAGGCCATGTCTGATAATCCGCATACTTAACAAGAAACTTCAGATAATTTAGGAAATTCTGTCTGGTCCTAGATTTTACTGTGCTCTCTTTCTCCTCCCCCCATCTCTGCCCCTTTGGTATTAGGGATTGAACCTAGGGGTACTCTTCCACTGAGGTACATCCCTATTCCTTTTTATTTTTTATTTTGAGACAGGATCTCCCTAAGTTGCCCAGGCTGTGCTCAAACTTAAATCCGTCTGCATCAGCCTCCAAAGTCATTGGGATTACAGGTGTCATGAACCTTGTTCCCTTTATTTTCTTAATAAATTTTATTTCATATATTTAAAATATAAAACATGATATGCTGAGATACATATAGATAATAAATTGGGTCCCCTTCTTTGTTCTTTTGAACACAGATTTCCAGGCAGCATTGATCATAAATGGTGAGCGCCTCAATTTTGAGCCACAGGTACTTATTGCAGGCACCCAGGATCAGAGCTTTTAGCAGCTGCTAGAGTTTCCCGATTCCCTGTGCTGTTTCCACCACTCAAGCAGTATTTTTTAGACAAAGTGCCTACTAGATGTGTAGTACAAATCCAAGCACTGTGAAGAGTACCCACGTTTAAAGACCAAGGAAAAGCTAGGCCTAAGAAAAGAATACTTAAGTGTATCTTTACAGACAAGCATCTACAGAAGAGAAATTAGAACAAGATATAGTCCATGCTTGTGCAATTATGTCAAAATGGATTCTACTGTCATGTATAACTAAAAAGAACCAATAAGAAAGAGAAATGATTCTCAAATCAAGGATCTTTTAAAGATGTTGAAATTAATTACTTCTGTAATGGGGGGGGTGAAAATCAAATAACCACCCTTATTTAAGATAATTTTCCCCATAAGTTCTATCTTCAGCATATAGTTTTATTGCCTTAACTCAATTCTCTGAATTAAGTACTCACTGGATAAGGGGTAAGGGGGTAGAAATTTATTTTTAAACATATACTTACTCCAATAGTGTCTCTTTAAAAATGAACCACATATAAAACAAAGAAATAAAAACCAAATTCTCTACTGAATTTCTTATTGTAATTGTTTCCTGCTACCAGAGGGTTTCACTTGTGATGTAGTTTCCTTTGTAGTCACTAATATTTTCTACATTCTTCTCAAAGGAAGAAACAAGACCTAACTTCTCAGGTTTCCTTTGAATGCTTTTTCTTAGTTATCTTTTGCAGTTGGGAGTCATGTTACTTTCTCTAACATACTGTGTACATTATTCTAACATGTTAAAGACATTTTAGCAGTGATGCTAATGTGCATATTCTATTTTAATATTGAATCAAATAATATATTCTAAACTATATACAGATCCTTCATAAGTTTATAGCTAAATTCAGTTGAAATGAGAGCATCTGCATTCATCAAGTAGTTTCTGGATTTGATCATTTGTACCCAATTTCAACTGAAATCCAGGCTTAGGGAGCAAGCATTCCATATGGATATCTTAAGGCTGAATTAGCTTTGGAGCTGAGTTTAAAATTGCAGGAGGAAACTCTATTTTGATTTCAATGTCTGCTGCATGCATAGCAGAATGGCTATTATTTATAAAACATCAGGATACCAAGGTATGAAAACTTTAAAACATAAAGTGAAACATATTTCACTGACTGATGTGATAGACAATCAAGCTCCCTGTCACAATTGCCTAGAGACAGACACACCTTTTAATGTCCTATATTCATCCTGGCTACTTTTACTCCCTCTGAAGGGCTTTTGAACTTGGATTTGACATCTCTTAAATTTATGCTTTCTCTAAATGGAAAGGGGTTTTCTTTTCTTACAGTCTTAGCCTCACGTAGAGTTCAAGTCTAACTTAGATTAAAGAGAAGTAGTCTAGGCCTTAGAAATTCAATGTTTGTTCTTGATCTTTTTTTTTTCTTTTGTTTTTATGAGGTTGAGCTAAAAACCCCAAAGTGGGACATAATGGCTTTAGAGACAGGAAGGAAATATTCTTTATTCTTTCTTCTAGTGTAAAAAGCCCACAAGGCTCTTTTGTAGAAAGCCCGCAGTAGAAGCACTCCCTCAAAAGCCACCTTTTTCTTCTTAATAGCCTCTGAAGAGACAGTGTTGAGAAAGATGACAGCACCAGGCATTGCTAATGTTAGGCCCAGAAACAAGCTAAGTGGTTTATGGCCAAAACCCTTGTTTACTACAGTCGCTTGTCAAAATAGGGAATTTTTTCCACCAATAAAATGTTTTAAAGGTCATTGCCTCTCAAATTGCACAATAAACAAGTCATCACCAGAAAGGGGAAAAAAATGTGGGAAATAATAATTTTGACGTCAGAGACAAAGGAGGAAAGTAATGATGAGGAAATGCCTGTATTGTGGATACCACAGAGGTGACAGAAACGTCTCTGATTTTAAAACTTGAAGTCTGCTGGGTGCAGTGGCACATGTCTGTAAAACATCTCAGTGGCTCAGGAGGCTGAAGTGAGAGGGTTGCAAATTCAAAGCCACCCTCAGCAATTTAGCAAGGCCCTACGCAACTTAGGGAAAACCTGTCTCAAAAAAATTTTTTTAATATTTATTTACTTTTTTTTTTAGTTTTCGGTGGACACAACATCTTTGTTTGTATGTGGTGCTGAGGATCGAACCCCGGGCTGCACGCATGCCAGGCGAGTGCACTACCTCTTGAGCCACATCCCCAGCCCCTCAAAATTTTTTTAAAAAAAAATCTGGGCATGTAGATCAGTGGTGAAGCGCTCCTGGGATCAATCTCTGGTACCAAAACATCTAAATAAACCAAGTAACCAAAATAACCATTAAAAAACAAACAAACAAACAACAACAACAACAAAAAAAAAACTTGAAGCCTTTAAAGCCCTATCCACCAAATAATAAGGAATGAAATTGACCAAATTATATTGTTATGTTGTGTTCACATAGGAGTATAGAAATATGTAACAATGAATTCCACTGTTATGTATAATTATAATGCACAATAAATACGTAGGTACAAAAAACAGCAAAAATAATAAATCTTTATAAAAATTAGCAAAGTACAAATGCAAATCATTCATCCAACAAATATTGAATGTCTGTTAGATCACAGGAACTATGTGCTCAGAATAAAGATGGCGAAGTCCCTATTGTACAGATGGATCTTACATTCTAAAGGGCAATAGATCCATCCATGTTTATGCTATAAATTGCATAGACCCTTGAAAGCACATCATCTGAAGTAATGAAGATGTGTTTTCCTCCAAAGACAATGTTTTCACAGCAATAGCTGTCATGTAATTAACGATTAGAAATATACTATGTTTAAGGACCCAGAGAATAAAACACCATCTTCTCTGACCCAAGATAGAACTCTTCATAATTTCAAAAATGTAATTCATTCTTCTTTAATAAACACTTACATAATATATAATAGTGCCCATAGGTAAAGCAATGCTTTCTTAAATATGTTTGACATAAAATTCTATTCAAAATCAACATCCTATTTCACATGATAAAACAACCACAATGACGAGCTCCCCGGTGCCTACCTTGAACAGTCAGAGTGGCTGATGCTTCAGCTTTTCCAACCATATTTTCTGCAACACAAGTATATGATCCCATGTCACCAGCCATCACCTTCAGAATTTACAAGGTATGATCATCTCGGATTTCATATCTAATATTGCAGCAAAAACAGCATGGTTAAGGATTTTGTTCTTGAATGATCCCATTTTTACACTATGATGTATCCAGACATCAAATCACATGCAATAATCCCTTCAGTAATTCAAAACAAAATTGAGGATGTGATGTTCCTCTAAGTTAGCAGGCAGAAGAAATGAGCTTGTTTCCACGTGTATATGAACTAACATTAAAATATTTTCTTAAAAATAACATTTTTGAGTAAAGTTAACATTTATACATCTATTTCCTCAAGCTGTGGTACTCACACTAAAATTAAATGGCATTGAAAATTAATTAAATTTTTATCATGTGCTGGACTTTAAATGATCTATAGATTTTACCTTCTTAAATTCTTATAACAATTTTATAAGATAAGTATTAACCTTATCTTCATTTTGTAGGTGAGGAAACTGAGAAACAGGAAAGTAAGGTTACTTGGCCTTGGTCCTCAGGGAATTTCAGGGCAGAGCTAAAATTTTGAACCCAGATAGTCTTCTAGAGTTCACTTGATTTGTCTAGACTTCCCTGCCCTTAAAAATAGGGATTCTTGATATAAAATTTTCTCATATAAAATTTTCCTGAGTTATATTGTCTGATACGGTTTATATATTGATAGACCAGATACTTCCCACACTCCAAGTAAATCCCCTATTCATATTCCCAACTTACTAACAATTAGACATCACATTTCAAGGGACCCTAATATTTAATATGTTCAATAATTCTTTTCTTCTCTTAATATAATCCTCCTCCTCCTTCTACCCCAATCTGCCTATCTTCCTTCATCAACTCTCTATTTCTAACTAGTCGTCCAGTTTGCCACTGTAGTCTCAGAAATTTCTCTCCACTCTGTACATTATCTCCATCTCTCCAGGCTAAACAATATACAACTCTGATTTGTTCAATCAAATAATGGTGTCCCTATAACCGGCTTCTCCTCATAGTAATGGAACATACATCATGCTAACAAAATTATGTTATTCTAAAAACTAATCCTGCTCATAATAATATTTCTCAACTCATCAATGTCATACAATATGATGTGAGATTTATTATTACACAAAGCCCCTGATGATATGTCCCCAGTATTTCCAATATGATATCCATTACTTCTCACCATATATATTATGTGCTAGTGATGCTCAACTTTCTACCATTCAAAATATGTGGTGTTCTTTCTTACATTTGTGTCTATGTTGTAAGGATCTTCTGTCTGGAACACAGGACTCTTTTTTTTTCTTGCTTATCATATTGGTACCTATTTTTGAAGACTGTGCTTATCTGTCCTATTCCATGGGTATTCTCCTTATTCTTTCTCCCTACAGTTGCATAGGTCTGCCTTTACGTCACGAAAGGGAATAATGAGGTTATTCCATATCTACCCATAAAGGTGTCTTTTTGCAAGCTCCTCAAGAGCAGATGCCCTCTCTATGCCAATGTTGTAACCCCAACACCTAGCAGGCATTCAATGCGTGCATGCTGACAGCTAACTGGCAAACTCAAATGCTTTATTCCACCGTCTCATTCCCCAAAGCTTGGTATTTCCTGAATCACTGCTCCTAGCCAATTTAAGTCCTTATCAGACACTAAGAAACTTCGAACTCTTCTACCATTCATTAGTGACACATAGCTGAGGAAAGCAAAGTCTGATTTTTAATTGGTTCATAATTCTATCATTATTGCTATATGTTTCTTCCTTTTCCTACCTGGCCATATATAAGAAGTTGGTATTAAATGTGATTTGGCTGAGCAGGAAAGAAACTGTCTATAGAATACCATGTTTTACTAGGGAAAACCAGGGTCACAAAAATATAATCCAACCCCAGAGGAAATCTGGAAACCTCCTGGTTCAAAGTATCTCTAGTATTCTATTCTGGCTCCTGATCAAGGAGTCTACAGATGCTCCTCAACCTTTGACAGGGATGTGTCTTTGTAGACCTATCATAAATTGAAATACCAAGAGTACAAAACTGCATTTTGTTCACCTAGCCCACTGAAGACCCCACATGGCAACACAGTACACTGTAGAGTATTGGTTCTTTCTCCTCCTGGTTACAAAGCCAACTGAAAGCTATGGCTCACCACTGCAGCTAGCTTAGAGTATCACACCACATATCACCAGCCTGGGAAAGATCCAGATTTGAAGTATGGTGTCTACAGAGTGAATATAGCTTTCATACTGTCTTAAAGTAGAACATTTTAAATCAAACCTTAGCAGTCAAAGACCATCTATAGAGTTAACCATCTATCGGCACCTAGAGTCTGATGAGAAACAGAAATTCTAAGTCGATGAATCACATCATTAAATTCTGATCTGTACCTGGATTTGGGCAACTCTCCATCATCTTTCCTCCATTGGACTGTAGGCACAGGGTCTCCTTGGGCCTCACACTTAAATTCTGCACTGTCATCCACGGTCACTGCCAAGTTACTAGGTCTCTTCACAAAGGATGGTCTCTCTAAAATTAGAAAGAGCCATCTCAAGATAAAACACTTCAGATGTTCAGTGAGAAAAGATTTATAATTCAAAATATTGTTTAGAAAATTACTTCGCATAATTTCCAAGTTGTAGAGACTACTCCCCATCTTTAATATTTCCTTCTACTTCTTTTTCCACATCTTTGGCTATTTTATATCAGGTCACTTCACTTCTCTTTCTACCCCCAAAACAATGATATAAGAATATTTCTTTCTTATATAAAGATCATTTGTATTTTGATTAAATATTATTTTATTCTCCCTTGTACAAAAATATAATAATGATAAAAATAATGATGATAATAAGAAGAAGGCTGTACAGTAGTAAGAAGATTTGATACAATGGCACTTACCTAAAACAGTGAGCTCTGCTACTTCACTCTCACGTTCCCCGACCATATTGGTCCCAACACAAACATATTTGCCAGCATCACTTTTACGGGTGTAAGTAATCATTAGCTTTCCTCCTCGTATCTTAAAAAAAGAAAAAGTTTGACATATATACCATTAAAAGAATTTTAGCTATGGTTTTGTGGCAGGTCTTCATAAATGAATTCCACTCAAAGCTATATACCAAAGCCTAGTTATATCAAACAGCTGGTGTTTACTGTTTGCTATATTTATAGGTAGTAACTTTAAACAGAGTAAATTCCAAAAATATAATATAAAAGGAAAACATGTTGCATTACCTACATTTCTTGTAAAATTTTTATATTCTAACTATGCTTGTGTTTCAAATAAACCAAGTTCTTTCCTATAAATTAATTAACTGAAAACCACAAAGACAGTGCTTGAATAACTTGATTAGCAAGTGTAAGAAAGAAAAAGGAGTCTTACTATCATATTATACATGTAATATGTAAATGTATTTATGTAATAATTGATTTCAGGAAAGAATATTCTAATATTGTTGTATGTGTAAAAAAAAATTCTCTAGTAAGTTTTCCAGAGTTTTCTTAAAGAAATATATCTTATTTTCCAAAATGTAGTAAAATCTGCCATTTTCTAAATATATATGTGTGTGTGTGTGTGTGTGTGTGTGTGCGCGCATGCACGCACATATTTATTTTTTTCAAATATATTTATATATATGTAGATGTACATGTAGCTCTCTCCCAAGCAGCTTCTTGGTAACTTTAGAGGCACAGATTGAACAGATCCCAATCAATCACTTGGAAAGTCATGTTCAGGTATAGTCTTGAACATTAATTGAATAATTACAAATATAAATAAATATCCAGTTCAAAAAGTAGACTGAAGTCAAATATGAATTAAGATTGGGATGCAGAAATTGGACTGGATTTACTTAATGTAATTTATTTAATGCAACGCACTTTCAATTAGGGAGTTGAGTTCAGTTACCCATGAATATCTATAATGTCCCAAATTTTACAAGGATAACTTCTAAAATGTTTATTCATGAAGGTTTTAATCTCACATTTGCTTATTTATGGTGAGCAGATTAAACAAAGGAAAAAAGAAACAGAAACAATGAAGGATGAAAGAAGAGAGGGAGAGAGGGTAGAAGAAAGGAAACGTTCAAGCACTTTTTTCATTATGCCTAATAGAGTTTATTTAAATCTCTATAAAAGTTTTACTATTTTGGAATGTCTGAGTTATTTCAATGTAGAAAATCAAACTAAATATTCTGGTTGTATAAGAACAAACCAAATATTAACAGAGAGGTTTTCATTTCTGTTGTTTTAAAATTTAGTATTTTTTCAATAGTTGTATAAACAAATGATGAGATGCTCTAAGGTTCTACTGTAAATATCATCCTGGTATTTTTTCTTTGCATTGTTCATTCTCTAACTTTCATATCTGAAATAATACCTGCATACAATAATCATGAGATGTGTTGACTAGAAACTACTATTATAGGTAAAATCTAGTTATTTATCCAATTTGATATAGTTTATAAAGGTTTATATATGTTAAAATATACCAAAGTTTCCTTATCCATTCATCTACTGAAGGGCATTTAGGTTGGTTCCACAATTTCACTATTGTAAATTGTTCTGCTATAAACATTGATATGGCTATGTCCCTGTAGTATGCTCTTTTTAAGTCCTTTGGGTAAAGACCGAGGAGTGGGAAAGCTGGGTGGAATGATGGTTCCATTCCAAGTTTTCCAAGGAATCTCCATACTGCTTTCCTGATTGGCTGCTGCAATTTGCAGTCCCACCAGCAATGTATAAGTGTGCCTTTTCCCCAACATCCTCACCAACACTTATTGTTGTTTGTATTCTTAATAGCTGCCATTCTGACTGGAGTGAGATGAAATCTTAGTTTGATTTGCATTTCTATAATTGCTAGAGATGTTGAACATTTTCTCATACATTTGTTGATTGATTGTATATCCTCTTCTGAGAAGTGTCTGTTCAGTTTCTTGGCCCCTTTATTGATTGGGTTTGATTTTTTGTTGTTAAGGTTTTTGAGTTTTCTTTATATACCCTAGAGACTAGTGCTCTGTCTGATGTGTGGAACATTACTCAGCATTAAAAGAGAATAAAATCATGGCATTTGAAGGTAAATGGACAAAGTTGGAGAATTTCAAGTGAATCAGGCCAATCCTAAAAAACCAAAAGCCAAATGTTTTCTTTGATGTGAGGATGCTTGTTAGAGTCTGTAAACAAGTCAGGATGGCACCTGGCATTTTGCCAGAGGGAGTGTTTGTGAAGTAACGCCATCGAGCCATTAAGTGTGGAGATTCCTTATTGGTTGACTGCTGTATCTAGTTTATGTTAATTAAGATAAGCTGTGTGGAATGTATAAATACCTCTGTTGTCCTACAATAAACGGCTCCCACTCCTGCTGTATCAATGTACACAAGTTGTTCGTCACCCCCCCCGCCCTGGTTATTTTGCTGCAGCTGGACTGCAGCAGATGCTGATTCATAATGGTGATGGGGTAGGAGGAGCATGGAGGAATGGAAGAACTTTAGATAGGGCAAAGGGGAGGAAGGGGAAAGAAAGCCTTAAAGGGGTAGGAATGATGGTGGAATGAATTAGACATCATTACCTTAAGTACATGTATGAAGACACCAACGGTGTGAAAATACTTTGTGTTCAGTGACTTGAGAAATCGTGCTCTATATGTGCATTATGAAAGGAATTGCATTCTGCCATCATGTATAACAAATTACAATAAACAATTAAAAAATAAATGTTAAAATATACAATTATAATTTCATTGCTTCCATATGTATTTAAATTTTTGAATAAATCAGGGAAGAAAATATATATCACACTAAAAAGAAAAAAAATCTCCCAGAGCTAATTATTATCCATGTTTTGTGATCTTTCTTTTTAGCTTTCTCTCCGCATGTATGTGTGTGCATGTATATGTGTGTGTGTGTGTGTGTGTGTGTGTATATATATATATATATATATATATATATATATACTCATACATATATAAGTATTCACAAATGTAGTATATGCACACAGGCAATAAGATATGCATAAACATATATACATATGAACATATGTACATATTAAAATTCTACTTTACTAAAATAGAATCATGTGGTCTTCTGTGACCTGAATTTTCAATGAAAATGAGGAGACTTTTACATTTTGATTGCTAAAATATAGAACAGTTATTCAGCATTAATTTAAATGGCTACATAGTATTCATTGTATGGTTTTACATATTTTGTCAAATTTTTCCCCTACTGATAGATATTTAAAATGTTCCCATGTTTCCTCTCATAAATAGCACTGAAATCAGCATCAGCATTACATGTCTGTGTGTTTCTTATGCATCTGCAATCATCTCAGAAAATCTTGAAGTAGGATTCTTAAATAAAATGAAAACCCAGCTTGAGACTCTTGGTTCTTGGTGCTACCTATTTTGTTTCAGGAGATGCTTTTGGTGTAAACATATCATTTTAAATATTGGTCTTTAGTGAAATCCCACAGTTAGAATGGCAGCAAATGTGTTATAATACCCTCATTTCTCACTAAAGGGATCAGCAGCTCAGCAAACTGCAACCTTACCTCCCACTCACCTCCACTGTGTTCATCATTACAACATGTTCTAATTGTGCTTTTAAATGTCAGATTTTCCTTCCTGACTGTGAATTACAAGGCAGAGGAGCATATCTAATTCCTCTTCATAGCCTCAGAACCTGTCACCATGCCTAGTAAACAGTCAGAATTTTCTGGGAGGAAAGTGACTTGTCTGATGTCACATAACAAGTTGGAACAGGGCTAAGATTCTAGGCAAGATATGGGTCTCTGGTTATGTGAGTTGGACAGATGAAAATACATGCACAGCCCACAATCCTGTTATCATCATTACTCTTTAATAAATTTGAGTTTAATAAACTTGAATGCTTGAGAGTCAGAACAATTTGAGTATCATAAAATCAAGACCTTCCAACGAAGACCCACTATCACCTTTCATCATATACTTACTTTGTAACACATGAACATTTCTAAATATTCTGAAGAAACAAACTTATTATAGCTAAAAGAAGAGTGAAAAACCCCAGTACTGAAAGAGAACGTAATTGATCTGAGATGTGGTCCTAGATGTACTTTTTTAAATATTTTTTTTTAGTTATAGTTGGACACAATACTTTTATTTTATTTATTTATATTTATGTGGTGCTGAGAATCAATCCAGCACCTCTCATGTTCTAGGCAAGCACTCCCCTGCTGAGCTACAACCCCAGCCCCTAGATGTACTTTTTTGGTTCTGTATTTTGGACAACACATTCAGCTTCCTTCTCAGCCTCAGAATCTAACCTTGAATGTCCTGGTATGTTTATTTAGGAAACTGATTAATTTCAGAAAGAATTACACAATAATAGATAAAAGAGATAGGAAAAACAGAGGAAACAAATGGTTTAAACATTATTTTTGTTCTTAAAATCAATAAGTCAAGGTATTTTATCTAAAATCAAATGCAAGGCTTTGGGAATAATTTTAAAACCTATTTAAGTGTATGTTTTAAACATATGTAGAAAATGAGAGCCAAAACATAATAACATATAAATAATTTTCAACAGTAGAGATTTATTTCTAAGCTTTTATATAATATAGTACTAATTTACTTTTATAATTTTTAAATACTTGGCAATGTCTAGTCTTGCTTATGCACACATGGGAATAACATTATTATTATAATACAGCCCAATGCTATTATATTTTAAAGGAATTCTTATAAATGGAGGAGGAGAATTTTGTTAGTAGGAGTTAAGAGAGGATTGCCTGGAGATTCTCAAGACATGGAACAATTCCAATTGTGAGATGAATGGTAGGAAACAATAATGAGATGAACCAAAACTCAAAGAGAGCTAAGAAATCCAAAAGACTTTGTAGTACACACCCTGTTATTACAGTCCTGACTGTAATAACTCAGCTCAATTATGGAAAAACTTGATAATTCATTTGACAAGGAGGCATGCTTTGGGAACACATATTGGTGTTTTCAGTATTTAATATAAATAGAAAAAACTGTTTCTATTTTTTATATAAATTTGCTTTACAGTTATCATTTACAATTGAATTGTATCTAGTATATAAATTAAAAGTAACCCACTAGAGCCAGGTGTTTTGGTGTACGCCTGTAATCCCAGCAGGTAAGGAGGCTGAGGCAGGAGAATCTGGAGTTCAAAGCCAGCCTCAGCAAAAGTGAGGTGCTAAACAACTCCCTGAGACCCTGTCTCTAAATAAAATACAAAATAGGACTGAGGATGTGGCTCGATAATCAAGTGCCCCTGAGTTCAACCCTCAGTAACCCCCCCCCCAAAAAAAAACTAATCCACTAGGCTTTCTACAAATATTTTCTCTATCTTTTGTAAGTATACAAATACTAATAATATGTACCATTTAAACAATTTTTTTAAGAAATATTCTTTGATGAGTCAAGTATCTTGAGAAGTTTTTTTTATTCTTAGTAGCATAGAACTAAATGGATAAACATCATGACTGCAATGCATATATAATTTACATACTGATGCAAAAAAATCTTCCAAACTTATAAAAGCTTTAAAAATATAAAACATTTTAAATTTAAAAAATGTATTTTCTTACATCAATAACAACGATTTTAGCTGTCAATGACTGAAAAACATCAACCAAATTGCACCTTTGATTTTCCACTTACGGTATTCTTCATTAATATTTTCTAAGATAGTACTATATATACAAAAATTATATAAGATATTTAAAACATTTTTAAATCCCAGACAATCTTTCAATACACACAGAGATACGTACATATAGACAAAACAAAAAATATCTACCAGTTATAATAATTGTATATTATACTATGCACTTGATTGATTCAAGAGATTAGTGCTCTATCTGATGTGTGAAGGATAAAAATTGCTCCTAGGATTTGGGCTCTCTGTTCACCTCACAGATTGTTTCTTTTGCTGAGAAGAAACTTTTTAGTTTGATTCCATCCCATTTATTGATTTTTGGTTTTAAGTCTTGCGCTATAGGAGTTTTATTAAGGAAGTTGGGTCCTAATCCCCCATGATGAAGATTAGGGCCTACTTTTTCTTCTATTAGATGCAGAGTCTCTCTGGTCTAATTCCTAGATCCTTGATCCATTTTGAGTTGAGTTTTGTGCATGGTGAGAGATAGGGGTTTAATTTCATTTTGTTGCATATGGATTTCCAGTTTACCCAGCACCATTTGTTGAGGATGCTATCTTTTCTTCAGTGCATGTCTTTGGCACCTTTGTCTAATATAAGATAATTGTAATTTTGTGGGTTAGTCTCTGTGTCCTCTATTCTGTACCACTGGTCTACCAGTCTGTGTTGGTGCCAATACCATGCTGTTTTTGTTACTACTGCTCTGTAATATAGTTTAAGGTCTGGTATAGCCACCTGCTTCACTCTTCCAGTTAAGGATTGCTTTAGTTATTCTGGATCTCTTATTTTTCCAGATGAATTTCATGATTGCTTTTTCTATTTCTATGAGGAATGACACTGGGATTTTGATCAAAATCTCATTAAATCTCTATAGTGCTTTTGGTAGTATGGTCATTTTGATAATATTAATTTTGCCTATCCAAGAGCATTTCCATTTTCTAAGGTCTTCTCTGATTTCTCTCTTTAGGGTTCTGTAGTTTTCATTGTATAGATCTTTCACCTCCCTCACACATTAGATAGAGCACTAATCTCTAAGATATATAAAGAACTAAAAAAGCTAAGCATGAAAAAAACCCCGAATAACCCAATCAACAAATGGGCCAAGGACCTGAACAGACACATCTCAGAAGAGGACATACAATCAATCAACAAATATATGAAAAAATGCTCATCATCTCTAGCAATCAGAGAAATGCAAATCAAAATTACTCTAAGATATCATCTCACTCCAGTCAGAATGGCAGCTACTATGAAGACAAACAACAATAAGTGTTGGAGAGGATGTGGGGAAAAAGGCACACTCATTCATTGCTGGTGGGACTGCAAATTGGTGCAGCCAATATGGAAAGCAATATGGAGTTTTCTTGGAAATCTGGGAATGGAACCACCATTTGACCCAGCTATCCCTCTCCTCGGACTATACCTAAAGGACTTAAAAACAGCGTACTACAGGGATACAGCTACATCAATTTTTATAGAAGCACAATTCACAATAGGTAAACTTGGAGTTAACCTAGATGCCCTTCAGTGGATGAACAGATAAAAAAAATGTTGCATATATACACATGAAATTTTACTCAGCGCTAAAAGAGAATAAAATCATGGCATTTGCAGGTAAATGGATGGCATTTGAGAAGATAATGCTAAGTGAAGTTAGCCAATCCCCAAAAACCAAAAGCTGAATGTTTTCTCTGATATAAGGAGGCTGACTCATAGTAGGGTAGGGAGGGGCAGCATTGGAGGATTAGATGAATTCTAGATAGGGAAGAGGGGTGGGAAGGATAGGGAGGGGCAGGGGATTAGCAAGGGCAGTGGAATGTGATAGACATCATTATCCAAAGTATATGTATGAAGATTCTTATTGGGTGTAAACATACTTTATGTATAAACAGATATGAAAATATTGTGGTATATATGTGTAATAAGAATTGTAATGCAAAAAAAAGTACATGTATAAAGGCATGAATTGGCCTAAACATACTCTATATACAAAGATATGAAAAATTGTACTCTATATGTATAATAAGAACTATAATGCATTCCGCTATCGTGTATTTAAAAAACAATAAAATCAATAAAACTAAAAAAAAACCTAAAAATTGATTCAAGAGATTCCTGTCTAATCAAAAGTAATCTCCTTTGTTAGGCCAAATCTAGCATTATTCTATTAAAATTAATAACTAACATATCTTTCATTTGTTTTATCTGGAAACATATGCATGTGTATTAACACTGTAAAGCCTAACAAATAAGTTATACTTAGGCTTTATATGTTATAAATGTTTCCTCCAAAACAATGATTCTCAGTGAGGGCAATAACCCTAATCTTTCCTCATGGATATTTGGCAATATCTGGATATATATGTACATATTTGATTGTCAGAAGTAGGAGAAAGGGGGACTAAGGATGTATCTCAGTGTAGGACACTTTTATAGCATGTTCAAGGGCCTGGGCTCAAGTCCCACCATCAAAAAAATGAAAACAAAAAAGAAAGAAAGAGCAACTGGAGGGCTGGGGCTGTAGCTCAGCGGCAGAGCACTTGCCTAGCATGCATGAGGCACTGGGTTCGATCCTCAGCACCACATAAAAATAAAAATAAATAAAATAAAGGCATTCTGTCTGCAGCTACAAAAAAGATTAAAAAGAAAAAAAGCAGCTGGAGTCATAGTTGTAGAGTAGTTGCCTAGCATGTGTGAGGCACTGGGTTTGATTCTCAGCACTGTATATCAATAAAATAAAATAAAGGTTCATTGAATATATATATATATATATATATATATATATATATATATATATATATATAAAGACCCAGTTTGTATAAAAAAGAAAAAGAAAGAAAGAATGAATGAATTAGGAGCAGAGACAGTGTTACTGGTATCTAGTGGGTACCTGGCAGAGATGCTATTAAACATCCTACAAAGTACAGGGTAATCCTTCACATTAAAGAACTATCTGACTCAAAACATCAATAGTGCTTATTCTGAGACACTTTGTTCTAAAGGTCGAGCTCTGGACTATGGAGAAAGGCTGAATTAAAATGATAAATGGAAGGAGAAGATAAAATTAGATGATATAAGACACATTTATTCTATTTGGAAAAAAATTGATTGGACTTCCCCAATTGGTATAAACACTTCTCAAGCCCACAACCCCTGCCCACTCCATCAATAAGACAATTTCACTATAAAATACAACATCCCATTTAGTATCCTGGCAATAACATTTAAGAATCCCAAAGATGTTACAACTCCAATGGAATTTTAAACAAGCTTCATTAAGCCTGAGAGAAACTGATTTCCTCAAAGATTATAAACACAGAAATTCATAAAAGTATAAGGAACAAGCAACACAGTTGGACAAAAGGAGAAAAAAAATATAATAATAGTCTATCATTTCTATAAAATCAAATTGATTTAGGAATTATGGCAATGCCATTTGGCAATGGCTGAACTGAAGCCTTAGTTCTCTTTGCCACAACAACCAATATGGAATACAAAGTGTCCTATTCTTTTCAAAACACAGAACAGAAACAGCACATAGTATGGTGCCCTCCATCAAATTAGCATACCAGCTTTCAGTTGGTACATAATGTACTATTAACCATCACCAATTTATGTTGAGTCATATGTAATACCTATTGTAAATTTAGGATGCCCCTTTTTAATGAAAATTTGACATTTCCTCTCTCTGTGAAAGGAGGAAAAATATGTCTAACACACACAAAATACTAGAAATGTGAAAACGGCACTATTTGAAACAATCTAAGAAATGTTTCTTGGCAGGTTTCTTCCTACAGCTGGATTTGACAGCCAAATTGTAAACCTATCAAAAACTAGTTTGTATAATGAACAGACACAATGTTAAACACTGAGCTGCTGCAGCACTACTTCAATTAACATAATCCTGGGGGTGCAGAAGCAGAACGTGTTCAGCTTGCAGATAATATGCTGGCATCTAGCCTATGTCAAAAATCCAAGGCAGAGGTCTTGCTTCCTCATTACCATCCACCTTACGAGCCCCAGTGGTAACCACATTAGAAGCCCACATTTCCATAAGCTCTAGACAGTGCTTAAAGGGGGGCCTCAGCCATATACATACTTGATGAAAGCAAAACAAAAAGAAGGTCCCAGTAGTCTTGCTCCTTGTGGGGAAGGAGACAGGAAGGAAGAGAAGAAGGGTGGTAAAATTTTTTTTTTCAAAGTCTCAAATATCTTTAAACTTTATATTCTTCATTGGAAGAGTCAGAATTTTTTTAAAAAGAAAATGTTTTGAAGACGCTGAGGTATAAAAGTCTTCAGTGTAGTCAATCCATTTGATTTTATACAGCAGAAATAGTCCCTATGAGTAAGTAGACTTGATTATCTTGCTGAGAAGTGAAAGTCCTCTAGAAACACTTAAAGTCTGCTCTGGAGCAAGAGGAAATCCCTTTGTCTAAGGCTTTATCTCCTTTTCTGACCTGTTTACTGAATAACAATAATGAAAACTCAGGTATAAAGTACATTTTTTCTGCCCAAAGTGAAGAAAATCATTTATATCTCCTGATTCGCATGAAAAAAAAAAAATCTACCATCATTATTTTTATTTTCGGAATACAGGAGAAAATTCGTATTATCTTTGCAAACATAAAAGCATGCTTCTTTATAAAAAAGTAAATTAAGTAAGCTTTTTGGTTTAGTTATTCTATGGAGTACACAGCTTACCCTGCAATCAGAGCTCACAATCAGAAATAAAGATAAACTTAGAATGAACTCCTTGGTACATCTTCATTTTCTTTTTTTTTTATTTATTTATTTATTTTTTTTTTTTATTGGTCGTTCATAACATTACATAGTTCTTAATACATCATATTACACGGTTTGATTCAAGTGGATTATGAACTTCCGCTTTTACCCCGTATACAAATTGCTGTATCACATCAGTTACCCTTCCATTGATTGACATATTGCCTTTCTAGTGTCTGATGTATTCTGCTGTCTGTCCTATTGTCTACTATCCCCCCTCCCCTCCCCTCCACTCCCCTCCCCTCCCCTTTTCTCTCTCTACCCCTTCTACTGTAAATCATGTCTTCCATTTGTATTCTCTTGACTTACCCCTCCTTACCTCTTATATGACATTTTGTATAACCCTGAGGATCGCCTTCCATTTCCATGCAATTTCCCTTCTCACTCCCTTTCCCTCCCACCTCTCATCCCTGTTTACTGTAAATATTCTTCTCAAGCTCTTCGTCCCTACCCTGTCCTTGTTTACACCCCTTATATCAAAGGAGTCATTTGGTATTTGTTTTTTAAAGATTGACTAGCTTCACTTAGCATAATCTGCTCTAATGCCATCCATTTCCCTCCAAATTCTATAATTTTGTCATTTTTTAATGCAGAGTAATACTCCATAGTGTATAAATGCCACATTTTTTTTTATCCATTCATCTATTGAAGGGCATCTAGGCTGGTTCCACAGTCTTGCTATCGTGAATTGAGCTGCTATGAACATCGATGTAGCAGTCCACACACTTCAGATAGAGCCCTAATAACCAGAATATACAAAGAACTCAAAAAATTAGACAATAAGATAACAAATAACCCAATCAATAAATGGGCCAAGGACCTGAACAGACACTTCTCAGAGGAGGACATACAATCAATCAACAAGTACATGAAAAAATGCTCACCATCGCTAGCAGTCAGAGAAATGCAAATCAAAACTACCCTAAGATACCATCTCACTCCAGTAAGACTGGCAGCCATTAGGAAGTCAAACAACAATAAGTGCTGGAGAGGATGCGGGGAAAAGGGCACTCTTGTTCATTGCTGGTGGGCCTGCAAATTGGTGCAGCCAATTTGGAAAGCAGTATGGAGATTTCTCGGAAAGCTGGGAATGGAACCACCATTTGACCCAGCTATTCCCCTTCTCGGTCTATTCCCTAAAGCCCTAACAAGAGCATGCTACAGGGACACTGCTACATCTTCATTTTCTAACCTAGAGCAAGTCAGATGATTTGCAGGATCTGTTACACAGGAATTTTTTTTTTTCAGGCATCAACCCCACAATGTTATCCATACACCTCTGGGTTAACACACTAAACTGACTGGGCCTAATTAACTAGTTTGGCTACACAAAATCTTTTCTGCTTTTAATTACATTAACCTAATGTGACTTGAATTCAACAGACCAAAAACGAAACCGCTAATTATATTAAGGGCTTCAAAGATGATTTCAAATTGCTAACCACCAAACTGTCATATAATTTATCTCATTTCCTTTTATAGACTTTGCATTCAAAAATCTGTGCTTTTTACTAGAAATACTAAGACATTTAAGAAATACCATCCAAATAATGGATTAATAGAATACTGATTTAGAATGCTAAAAGAGAAACAGTTCAGGTAATACATACAAGACACACATAGGCATTATCTTACTAATGAAAAATATGTTTGATACTTAATTTTTATAATTTTCTAAAAGATTGGAAATATTCACTTATAGTAGTAACAGTTTGATTAGCAGGATTAATATGAAATGTTAATTTTTCTAAAGCACCTAGGATTAGAAGTGATTTTTTTCTGAAAAATCTCAGTTCTTTACCATGGAATCATTTTCATGCTATTTTCCAAAGAAACTGAGATGAGACTTTAGAATTGTAATTTAGTCTATTGTTCTTAAACAATTTTCCACTGATTCTGCATGGTCAGGATATCTCTTCATAGCAATGTTGTCAGTTCTGCCTGGATCCTTGACCTACAGACTGGACAACAAGCTGTTGTGAACTACAGAAATGCCTTGTATGGCTCCTTAGTGACAATGAGATGCAGGTATCCCAGATGGCCAGCCATAACCCCTAGACATTCTCCTTGGTGAAGTAAGCTGCAGGACAGATTTGGATGGTCTCCAAGGACTTCTTTCAACAGAAACACATGAAGAAGAGTCACAGCAATAACAGCTCTTCTTTCTTAAAATGTGGCATTAATTCAACAATGGTAACAACAATAACCAAAAAAAAAAAAATGTAACCTTGTGTGAGCTTGGAACATAGAGAAGGAAAAAGCAAAATAACTCCCATTACTTTGTATTGGGTGATAAGGTTGGTGTCAACCTCTAGTGTTAGGCAGTGCAGAATAAAGCATCCGAATCTTTTAACACATATCACCTTTATTTCAAAAATAATCATCTTTTGCTGCACTCTAAATCAAGCAAAAACACTGGTAGCATAATTACATTGTATAAATAATAGACAAAGGATTGGATAAACAATCCATAAAGACTCGTTAGCAATCTAAAGCAATATAATTAAGTAAAAAATACTTCAGATAATTCTGATCTTATATAATATCAGAGAAAATACAGTATTTCTCATTTGGCCACATTTCTTACGCATATCCCCAGGTAAGTAGTACAATAAAAACAGCTTTAAAGAAGACATAGTATTAAATGATATCATGTTTTTATTAATTATTGCTTAATATTATATGTATGTACTTTATATTTCTGAATACACACATTAATAATTTTGCTTTTCTCCTTGAGATCTGACTTTTATTGTATTTATGAAATAAAAATTAAAATTTTTGATAAATTTCCACCATCAAAAATCATTGACATAAGGTTTATATCTTTTATTCTGGTCACTTCTCTTAAGTATTTGTATTTCAGGCTGGGTTTTAGCTCAGTGGTAGATTGATTGCCTAGCATGTGTGAGGCACTGGGTTCAATTCTCAGCATGGCATATAAATAAAATAAAGGTCCATTAACAACTAAAAATGTGTTTAAAAATATATGTATCTCAAGAAATTAATTTTAACATTCTCTGCTTATATTAAGTTAGCACAAAAAATAACACTTTTAAATGATATCGTATATCCACTGCAAAATAAATTCATATTTAAGTCTCCAAGCACAAGTTTTATTTTGGATAAATATAAAAAATAAACAAAGGGAAGTGAAATCAGTTATTCCTCAAGGCAAGCAAAGTTTATTAAAGTTTATTTACTCTTTCTAGTTTTCATGAAAGCTACTGACTCTCATTTCATTTTCCAAAAAATTTTCATATCTCCCTATTCCTAGTTCATTCTGCTTCATAGGCCTATTGGAGAGATGAGTGGGGTGGGGGAGGAGAAGAGGGAGGAGGATGAGGAGGAATAAAAACACACACATGGTTTTAAGTATGTCTTGATTGGAACATATCTGGTTTCATGTTGCTTGTCCAGAGGCCAGGAGATGAAGCTACATGTTCTCGTGACCATTATATAAACTGAGAGTACCCTGAGATAGGTCAAACTAAGAAAAACAGAGGAATGCTAATATTGACCAGATTGATTTTGTTGTTGTTGTTGTTATTTGTTTGTTTACCAGTGAGGTTTCAATCATATTGTAAAGAATATTCAATTTGATTTTTAAAGATTCATGTTGATTTCAGTAATCCATTTACCAGTCAATTTTAAAGCAAAATGTATTTCATCTTTCACAGTCTATTTAAAATATATATAACACCTCTGGGATTTGCAAATACACACACACACACATCTTGTCTAACAAAAGCATGCTGGGTGAGTATATAGGTCTTGTAAAGAAAACTGAAAGCAGCCTACTGAAAGCAGTTGAAGGGCCATTCTAAATTTTACCAGGTGACATAAAGTGGACAGCGTTACAAGGAGAAAAAAAATGTACTTATAAGTGTTTCGATTATTCTCTTAGGAATGGAATTGAGAGAAAAGTAGGCAATTAGGAGCTCTCCATTGGTGTCCCATGTTTGCCTGGACTACACAGATACAAGAGAACATGATCCAATTTCATTTGCTTGCTGGTACTCTTTACAATACCATTTGAAAACCAACATGAATTCAGCCAGGAGTTTAAACACACTTGATCATCAGAGAGAAACAGCAAGAGGCTCATGCAGAAAAAGCAATTATCCCAGTGGGAACACGTGGCTCTCCACACAGCTTGGTGAGCTGCCAGCTGAGCACACAGGCCAGGGAGAGTTGCTGCCTAGGACTATGGCAGCTGCATTTCTCTGTTATTTCCATTTTTCCTTTTAAACTTTTCATTTCTTCCTCTTAGCGATTTATAAATTGGTAGTTGGCTGTTTGCTGCTGCAGAAGCACACCTATGATAATTTGATTATAGTCTACACCAGAAAGAGCTGTATTGTTAATTGCAGGAAAGTGAGAGCCACCCTGCAGAGAGACATATTTAACTTAAAGGGAAAAGATGATTTTCTTTGTGAAGGTATAAATTAGTACCTTTCTATGTATCTACTATATCACCAGAGTACCTTTTTAATGAATCCTAATGTTAACAAAGAATAAAAGAAAGAAGAAACACAGGCTTCTTTAAATATACTTATTTTGACTGCTTAAGTGTGTCTCAAAGCCAGAACAAAGACTTGAGTTTGGCATTTTCTCTTGCAAACCCATTTTCTTGGGGCACTCAGAGGTATGTAGTCTAAAGCAATCAACCGAGAAATCACCCCCTAATTTATAGTATTATAAACTAGGGACAGACAAGTGGAATGAATGCTGACGAAATGCAAAGCAGATGACTCACTGAAGCCTTTTAGCAGATTCCCCAGGTGTCTGGTTCCCAAGTCATTAATACTGGAACCTAAAAGTGAATCCTATAAAAAGCATGCAATATAAAGAGTGGTTTTCTAATAAAATAGCCTTTGCTAGCTATCTCCTAAAAGCGAAAAAGAAAGCTGATTGGTGTTTACCTCTATGAAAATTCTGGACAGATTACATGGCAGTATTCAGCATGGATATGAAAAATTCATTTAGCTTATAGCTATTAAAGTTAATGTATTATTTCCTTCACAGGTCTCATGAAACAATGTCCCGCTGTTTTAAAGGTAAAAACAAAGTCTTATGGGCAATTTTCACTTTCCCACAAAACCAGGTTTGTTTTTTATCACCTCATCCAACCATCTGGCT
This sequence comes from Urocitellus parryii, assembly GCF_045843805.1. Classification (NCBI taxonomy): domain Eukaryota; kingdom Metazoa; phylum Chordata; class Mammalia; order Rodentia; family Sciuridae; genus Urocitellus; species Urocitellus parryii. The sequence goes on from NW_027554068.1 coordinate 3,726,170, forward strand.
ATAATTCTGAATTTACATACAGTCACTGCTAAAACAGACTGAACCTAAAATCTATGGAGGAATTATGACTATGCTCTAGAAATAAAGATGACAAATGTTCATAGTAGTTGAGGGGAGAAAAGCTCATTTTTAAACTCTTGTCTCTTTGGAGTTATAAGTTCACCAGCTGAAAATACTTTTCCAACAGTAAATCCCTATTTTTCCTCTATGGGTTCTTAAGCTTGGTTATTCTCTATAGTTTTGTTCCAGTGTGAGAATTTCCCTCACTACCAAATACCTTGCTAAGATAATGCCTTTTCCAGAGACCTGTGTAATTTTTTCCTCTGGAAGTTTAAATCCACTTATATTCTGAAGAAGACACAAAGCCATGGCAGACAAAGTCAATCTGGCTGTGTATGCCAGGAATTCTTGGATTCAGAAATTGAGAATGACAAAATTTACAAAACCATATTTTTAATTGTAAATACAAAAGAGCAATAAAGTAGTTCAATATCATTAGCTAACACACTGTAGAAGTATGAACATGTCTAAAATAGTTGCAAACTGAAATAAACTCTCATTTCTGTTCTGTGGTATTTTAATCCCAAAGCATCAAAGGGGAGCAAGAAGAGCTTGTGACAAGCTTAATTGATTAATCAGAAGTCAGGGCTCATCAGGCCAGAGTCAGAGATTCAATATCCATATGGCCAGTCGCTTTACTCTCTTTTATTGATCACAAGACTATGCTAGAATCTAGCTCAGTTATTTGGCAAATTTGTGGCTCATTTTATAAAAGGTACATGATAAGAAGATAAATAACTCCCATGTGCCCCTACGCTACATGGTAATATAAATGAAAATGTATCTGTGTGCTTCCAAAGAGGAAGAAGGTAGACAAATTCACCTATATAAGGAAGAAAATATAATCTTTGGAAGAAAAGTTTGAAATGGAACTTACAGGAACTTTTCTATAGGTTAAATAAAGCTACAGTGTTATCTACAGATACTTCTCACCATGGCCTGAGAAATAATGATTAACTTGTGGGCAAATAAAAGGTTAAAATAAATGCATCCTGTCCACCTCTGACTCCATAGTTATCTCCGAAAACAAAATTAATGGGCAAATTAAATCTACCTAAAAAGTAGTTCAAAAGTTGTTTGGATTAGTATTTGAGATATCCTTTCTCACTCAATAAATGGTCCAGTTCCATGACGGGGACAAAATGCATACTGAATAGAAAATGTGGGGTAAATAATATTAAGGGATATTGGTATTTTGAATTGTTTCTGATCCAAGTCTAGGTTGCATTGTTGCAGTTTTGAATTGAAAAAAAAAATCAAGATTTCCTGAATCCTCAGTTGCTTTCATAAAAACACCTAATTAGGAATTCCCATGTTAAGGGGTTGGAAAGTTTCTGGAAGAAGGGATATCAGCCATAGGAAAGATTAATGGTCAAAGTAAAACCACTGGAAAAGTTTCTTACCTCTTTTTTTTTAAACATAGAATATGTATTCCATGATGACAAGTACTTTACCTAAACTTTGGCATTTAAAATGCAAACCTTCTATGTAGAAATAAAATTATCTGTATTTTTCACAGAGATTGGCTATGTAGAATTGTTTACACTTTCAGTCGTCATCTCTTCAGAAAAAGAATTAATAGTTTAGAATTTATATTTAAGACACACTATTTTATATTACATTACAGAAAACAAATTAAAATTCTATACACCAAAATAACAAAATTTAAATTTCTGTCATTTCTACAGAAATTTTAAAGAACAAATTGCATAACTTGTTAAAACATAACATCTGAAAAAAATATAATCGATGGTTCTTTCTGAAAACCCATGAACAATGCATCAGTAAATCTGTGGTAAATTTAATAAATACACTAATGAATTTATTAAAAATATATATTATTGCTGTAATAAGAACTGTGATGTACTAATGTCCTAACATCTGCCATCCACAAGGTACTGTTATGTGCATATTCTTTAGTTTTACAATATTCTCGCACGGAAAAGTATAGTTTCCTATTTTTGAATGAGAAAACTGAGGTTCAGAGAATATCGAAATTTGCTCCAGATCATTTAGTAAGTGTATCGGAGCCCATTCTGGATAAGTCCAAAGAAAAGTTTCTGTAGATGACTTTCTTTTAGGTAGAAAACAAATGCTTCCCATGCCAATTCCACAAACTAGCTATATCTTGCACATATGTAGATACCAACACCGAACGACTGGAGGAAAAAACAGGTGTGATCCGTTGACTCCCTGAGTATGTCAGATTGCGAGTCCACTTTCCATCATATTCACCCCACAGTTAAGCCAGCTTGATGCGAACAGCCAACCTAATTGCCTTTAATCCATCTAGTTGTCATCAGAAAAAAAAAATGTGCATATTTACATTTCACACATGCACATTTCATTTGCAGGAGCAAATATAGTTAAATACCCACATTAGTTTTTATTCAGAGGAATTGCTCTCCTATTCCCATATAATCCTGAGATTATGAGTGTAGCATGTTTAAAGTGTGAACAGAATATTTACAAATTTTCCTAATAAAGATGAGAAAATTTGACATGATCTTCTATAAGCATACTGTCTGGTACAATATGGTGATGTGATATATCTAAGTGAGATAAGAGTGACACCATGTATGTTAAAAGCAAAGACATAAGAAATAATGGATTCCTTATTAAATTACACTTTATCCACTCAAAGAGACAAATTTCCATTTTTCAGCCAGTATTATATAGATTGAGCTCAACTACTCTTGATATTTTCCCATACAAGACAATGCTCTTAAACATGAGCCTGTTTCTAATGAGATGGGCCTTTAAAGCTTTGTGATCACCTAGATTTGTAAGATTTGAGAAAACCTGCACCATCTGGTAGCAATTTTGTTAATGCACACCACATTATTTTACAAGTGTACGATTTATCATATTATCAAATTCTTTAGTTTCAAGGAGATAAAAACTGAAATGGTCAGATGTTCCTGGTAACTATTTGGTTAAAGCAACTAGCCTTTAAACAAAGAAAATGCACAATCAGCACTAGATTAGAGGAGACCTCAGCCTCAGCATAAAATTTAGGATTATCCTTTAATAGAGAATCTTTAAATAAAAGTGATAATGTGGCCAAGATGAAGAAACAGATAAAGTTAACCTTGGCCAATTATAAATAATGAAAAGGAAATCCCAGCTCCCTTTAAAAGGCTCAGATTTAAAATTGTTTAAAACTTAAGCCTTAAAAGTATATTCAATTTCTGCACTTTGGACTCTGCTTTAAGGATAGAATTCCTTGTACAATAAGTGCATTTTTTAAATGTACTTCTTGGGAAAAAAAAAGATTGCCATTCATTTGGTTTTATGTAAACAGAAAGAAACACATGCTGTTTGGGTCCTCATGAACAATCACAAAGACTAAAAGCAATTGGAAAAGTCAATTTTTTAAAAAAGAGAAATTTACCAAAAAATATTCTGATTTCATTTAAATTTTTCCCAATTTTAAACATAAGATTTTTAAGCACTGCTTTAAAATAAACTTTAAACTATACATTTAGGGAAGCAGCTCATCTGTGATTAATAGAACACTGAAAATAAACTAAACTGGTTAGAACACCATCCTTGAACCCACAAAAGAGTGTGCCTTTAATTTGGCAAACTACTAACCTATAATTAAACAAAGTGCTCCCAGGCAGTAGTAAAATTTCACTAGTCTTTGGCCATTTGGAGAAATGTAATGGCCTGATCAGATATATCAAAGTGCTTAGAAACTGAAGAAACTCAGCTGCTTGAGTAAGCATATATTGTAAGGAAAAAAATTAAAAGAGGAAACTGCATTTGAAAGTCTGCTGTCTCTGGTGGAATAGTAAAACTAATCTCAAATTTCTGTTACAGGCATTGTCATTTGGCCATGTGTGTTGAGTCTGTAGAGTTATAATATTTCTGCTTAGTGTACTTTATTGATAATTACTTTGAATGATGAGCACCAACTTTTTTTGGCTGATTACTCGAATTTCTGAGACATTTTTTTGCTTTCTAGAAGAGCTACTCTGATTGAAGAATCGTAGATGCTGACCAGCAGCACACTTCCACACCAAGCTTTGGCCCAGTCATTTCAAAAGAGTTGGCCAGATTCCATATGGAAGGCAGTGTAGGCAGACCCGTCAAGCAGTCCTCTATGTTGCCTAATGGGACTCTGACTGAACACAACTTGGGTGGGACTAGGCTTTGGGAAAACATTCAAAACTGGTTTTGAGGATAACTATTTGAGAAAAAAAATGAGGAAAATAATCTCAAGAGATTTATCAGAATACTGACAGCAGGCAACAATCAAAACAGCATAAAACACCAATATTGAACAATTCCCAAACTGCATTGAGATTATTCAGATTTTTCACATACGTGAAGACATTTACTCAGATGGAGGTCCATTTTAACTACTTAAAAGAAACTTAAAATATACATATCACTTCCCAAAGTGACCAAAACACGCTATAAAACACACTATCTGGCAATCTTTGGCTTGTACTACTTTCTGCATCTAAGCACTGAAACCCTTTCTATGGTTCTTGAATCAGTTTAATTGGACCTGTCAGGGCTCTGTAAGGAATTATAACTGGGTATCCTGAAGCACCTGGAGTGGGGTGGGGGAATGGCATGCAGACCCTAAACTGGACTCTACTAAATGCATATGTCATACAAAGAAGACATAAAATTGATAGATACTTGTAAATTGGTTAAAACAGGATGTACCACAGTGTTACAGGTATGGGGTAGTTCTTTTTAGTATATATTCAATTTAAATTTTAATCACTGACATTAAATATTTTTGGTTTCTGGATTCTCTCTATCATTAATATTGTACAGAAAGAACATTAGTTGAAGTTAAAGATGAGGAGTACTAAAAATAAGCTTACAATGAGGCTGTTATTCCTCAAAATACTTTCAACTACTATGACTTGATTCTCATAAGAATCCTGAAAATTATTATGCAGAGAAGATACTATAACCTTAATATTTTAACAATTAAAGGATTTGATCAAGGTTTGATTATTAGTGGGGCTCAAAAAAAGAACGTCAGACATAAGAGATTTTTTTTTTTACCAACATGGCCATAAATTAAATTACTATGTAAATTGCTGTAATTTTGTCAATGAGATTGTGAGGTGAACTCAGACATTCAATTAAGATGAATTGGACCTTTTTCTAATAACAAACAGAATATATAGAATAATAATAAAAAAACCCATAGCTATTTTTATTGTAAGCCAACCAATAAAGAAATAAATAATGTTGTTAAACCCTATGTATTTCATGTATCATTTTAGTACCAGTGCCAAAATAGGAAATACTGAATTTAGGGTACAAAGCAAGTCAAGAAATTGTCTGAAATAAATCCAGTAAAGCACTGTATTTGTGGCTTTTTTGTTAATCTATATCATAATCAAAGTTAAGTCTTGTTTTAAATGGGTTGACCTAATTTGTCATGAGAAAGGTATAAACAGAAAGAAATCTATATGGAGAGGTTTGCCACTTATTCCAGATTTAAGACTAATCCATTATGTGACTCAGGATAAATCAACTTCCCTGGCTTCCCTTTCATTCCCCAAAAATGAAAGAGATTGCCTATTCACAATCTCTCAAATCAGCACCATCTATAAGGTTCTGTGAATAGCCGTAAGCCACACTTAAGATAATATATGTGTTCAAATAATCTGTGTAATATTTCCTATTGTTAAACCAATGGAAACCAGTAACTGGGGCAAGGATATTCTTGTTCTATATTATGCGAATTGAGGAAAACAAATACATAATTGTGCATGATAATAAAATTAAGAAAATCAAATGTGTTCAAATTAGCAACTTTTCAGTGTAGGGTATTTTAACAAGACATTATTTCTGATTAATATTTCATTCATTTAACATTTTCTCAAGAAATTTTATATTGAGCTCCTACCATAGGACACATACAAGGAATACAGCTTGCCCTGAAATGTGTCTTAGGCATGGTTAGAAGTAATGTATACATCATGATTTGAACACATTAGAAATAAAATACTTGGCAAAAAAAAGTAACTGTGGTAGGATTCAGTAGAACATTCTCCTGAAGACAATACCTTTAAGTTGGAACTTGAAAAATGAGTGAATTAGACAAAGGGGTGGAGGAGGCAGAATATTCTAGGCATATAGAATAGCATGTGCAAAAATAAAGACTTTCATAAATCTGTGAAGCTCTGATATCCAAGTCTGTACATGCACATCTAGTAAATGAATAATGAAAAACTAGAGTAACCATCAAATGCTCATCAGAATTATATTAATAATTGTACTGTGATCTAAATTAACTTGTGTGCTACAACTGAGAATGCCTTAGTTCATTATCATCTTTTCAAAGAGTGCTTTGGCTTCTCAACTAAGTAAGGAATGCTTGCATTTATGTTTTTCTGGTTTTAGTGTCCAGACATGATAAGTGTATATGCAATTATTTAAGTAGATTTATGAGTTTGTGGTAAGGTTCAGGGTGTTCCTTGGGAAGACAAACCAGCCTTTCTCATCTGAATCACAAAATTTCTTAATTCCCTTAAGGATGGTTCATAACTAAAATGTTCTAGACTCATGGGAAAAGAGTTGATTCATAACACCATGGATGCCTTAGAGCATTAGGGCTTAATTCCCTTGTGGAATCACCAGTTGACTATTTCATTGCACAACAATGGTGAACACAAAACTTAAAACAATTTCTTCATTTTAACACTAGTCTAAATTCTTTAATTACTCATAATATTCACCCATGGTTATTCTGTGAAAACTGGAAATACTCTTACAGTTGTGGATCACATATAGATACAAACAAGGAGAGAGGAGATATAATGCTGGATTTATTTTCATATACATTCAAATGATCTTGCTTATGTGGGATATTTGGAATTATTATGGTACAAATATCCCTGATTTTCCTTCTCCATAAAGTTTTTGATGACCAAATACATAGTGGAGCTCATACTGCTTTACTAACCCAGAGAACTCATTACTAATATGTAGAGAGTGTGTTACAATTGCATGTATTTTCTCATTGTATTCCTATAATAGCTAGGTAAGCTATTAGGCAATTTACTTGGCAGATGCAAACAATGAAATGCATGGAGTTCAAATGACTTTCTTAAGATTATACATTTAACAGATGTGAAAACCTTATAACGCAGTGTTATAATGTGCAAGCCTATGCTGTATTCTATTAATCTAGTGTTTTCAGTTATGAATTTTAAAAATTCAGGATAAGAAATAAATTCATTTTTTAACTCATTTCTTCCTGTTGTTACTGATATACAAGAATTATGTTAGTTTAACTTACACTTATATTTAAAAACACTTAATTTAAAATTTAACTCTTTATAAGATATAAAATATATAATGTGCATTGACCTTTTTTTTGTAAGACACACAGGGGGAAAAAATCTACTTCTGGTTTATCGCCCCTTCAGTTTCCTTTGACCTTCACACAACAGAACTACTTATTTATTTTGCAGGAAAGCAAATTTAACTTCTCAGGGAAGAGGAGCTCCATGACATCAGCTGCATTAAGTGTGTTCATTTCCTCTAGGGAAGAGGAGAAGGAAAGGAAGCTACAGACACTGAACAATGAAAGAAATTGGAAGACCAGATGAAAGCACTAATCGAAGGAAGGAAGGAGGAGCAGATGGTTTAGGAGGGAGACATGTGGGAATTGGGGGGAAAGGAAGCAATTGGCAAGGAGTGGGCTGAATGCCAAATTTGTGAAGGATCTGGAGGACACTAGGGATTTGGATGGGATATGAGTCAGCTGCTTTTTACCAAAATATCACACCAACAAGGGAAATCAAAGAAACTTGCAAAGATACACAGGATCCAGAAAGGACGGGAAAAAGTTACAAGTAGATAAAATTGCCCCCCCCCCCAAATGGTTTAAGTTTGAACTATAGATTTGATGGAAATAAATAACATAAAAGATCATTTCCCTACCATCTAAATTATTTTTCCTTAATCAAGTAAAACACTTAAGACTGCTTTAAGGACAGGTAGGAAGAATAGTAAAAAATTCAAAGACAGCTTATCTCAAAAGAATAATACAAATCATTCGAAAATGTTTATGTCACAAAGGGTTATTATGCCTGATAAGAATTTCAAACATGAAAAGACTAATATCTTTCAAGCTGTCCTTTTTAATACTAAAATAAAATCATTAGAAAAAATGACAGAGTCATTAAGAAGAAAATCATCCTAGAATTTCATAATTGAGTCCAGGCAAAACTTACCATGTACACTGTTTTGTATTTACTATGTTTTATTGAATCTACACAAAATTACCAAACCACTAAATCAATTAATTTTTTCTGTAAATTAACTTCCTATTTATTAGATAATTTCTCATAATTGCTTAATCCTTTCAGCCATAACTTTCAAAAAGTGTGCAACTGATGCTTTAAGAAGCTTGTTGATCCACAGCTTGGACTGCTAACTAAAATGTAAATTCAGTTGAATCACTTATTGATTCACAATATCATTTCGGATATCAATTTTTCTTTCCCTAATTGCCAAATGGGAAACAAGTTAATTATTACGCTCTGTATATAATCTCTAATAATTTTTTAGGTAAAACTTCTAGTCTTTAGAATAAATAATTTCAGTTTATCTGAGCTATAAGATTATAATCTTAGGTTGAATTTGACGATTCCTGTGCCATCTTTTGAGAAATTACTAAACTTACCAAATTTTATAGATCTTTGTTATGCTACAAGATTTCATTACTGGAAATAATATGAACTAATTATTGAAATTAACAAGCCCGATTTCAAGATTACCATAACATCTCCATACCCTTTCAAATAAGACAAAATTTTATAGTGGAAGCTAAGAGACATAGTCATACTGAGTTGAAATTTACATTGACAGCCTATCAAAATCATCATATATGTAGCAAAATCTATAGGACCCTGTAGAAAGTGTTATCAACAAACAAAACTAGTTCCCAAATTGTTGTCCCTCTCGCCTACAAATCAATTTGGAATCAGCTAATGCACTAGCAAACTTTCTCTGACAGTGGTGTCTTTAAGTTAAACATGTCAATATGTACACAGAATGATCTGAATGGGGCTTAGCACATAAGAAGTGGTACGTTAAGTTCCTACTACAACCAACATCTTACCACTAACATCTTGTTTTCCCAGGGAAACTGAATTGTGAGGTAACTGTGCACAACTGGAAATAAAATAGCTTATTCATTAAGTAATCAAGTAAATGAAATGAGATAATATAAAACATTAAATATGCGTAAATTCTCAAATACATAATAGCTATTACATTATTGATGTTTGAACAATAACTGTTTCTAAAGCTTTACACGTGTTTGGAAAATTTTAGGTTAAAAATGAAGTACTTTTCAAATTCATTTATGTGATATATTTAAATAGAAGTGCTGAATACAAGCTTTGAAATGTTAACTTGCAACATTCAATAAACATTTCATAGGTATTAAGTACCAAGTGTTGAGAAAGTATTATTATTTCTATCAATATTCACTTAACTAATCTAAAAATGTTTAATTTCTATTCATCAATTATCAGATCTTACACATAAATACATACAACTATCATTTTGTTTTATTGATACAGTGGTATAAATTTGCTATCTCACATTTATTGTATGTTAAGGCAAGTAACATATGTTTGTTCTACAGAGTTTGTGAGGGATTGGTCCCTAGACCCATCTCAGATACCAAAATCTGTGAAGGCTCAAATTGGTGGAGTACTGCATATATATTATGCATAACTTCCTCTATACTTTAAATCTTCTATTGCTTACAATGCTTAATACATTATAAATGTCAGGTACACAGTTATTATATTGTATTGTTTAGAAAATTATGATAAGAAAAAAATCTGTATATGATCATTACAAACACCCCCCCCTTTTTTTTTGTTTGTTTCTGAATATGTTCAACATGTGGATGGTTGAGTCTATGGATATAGAGGCCACAGATATGGACAGCTGACCACAATTGCTCTTGTTTCATTAATTGTCATGTGGATGTCACTGGGTACCTGAATATTTTAGTTTATAAATACATTTATTATGCATCTAAAAATCAAGGAAATAAAATTTTTATAAGCTATCCTCCATAGCAAATTGACAATTTCCTTCCTTCTCTACGCCTGCAATTCCTGTAGCTACCACTAGAGCATTAGCTTTATAGAAGCTCAACAGACAGAATATCAAACTGATGTCTGGAGTCATTATGAAATTGTGTTGGAATCTCTCCATAACTGCACTAATGTAAAACAAACTGACTTTTTCATTAACATAACCATACTAATAACCATGCAATCTAAGCCAACAATTGTAAAATAAGTTACAAATTTTAATAAACTTTATACCTCTTAACAATGTTTTTACCATGAGTATATTTTTCCTCTCTCTTCACTAATTCCAAAACTTTCATTATTTATCTGACAATTTATCTCTCATTCTATTTAGAAATCCAAAATTATACTGAAGGTTTCCTTGGGCCTTTAATAATGTACATATCAACCTTTATTCTACCTAATCCTGTAAGTGACCATCATCATGAATATTTACAACCTTTTATAATCTAGGAAAATATTTGTCATGTCAACTTTATAGTAAATTTAACTTTTTACTTAATTCAAGAGTAATTTTCATTTTTTGATTGAGCAGGAAAATATTGTGCACTATTTTTTTAATATTATCATTCTCTTTTTGCACTCCTACAAAATATCTTGAGCTTAAATACAATATTTCCAAAATGTAGTTCAATAAAAGAAGCACATTCCTTCTTGTGCAATTCATAGGAATGCTTTTGTACATCAAAAAGGAAGACTTTATTCCTCTGATTCATCTCTATTGATGAAATATCATTTATTGTAAGTTGCAAACACATGAAGTAAGTCAACTGAAACTAGTCTCTAAGTTAAACTACTTCTGTTTCTAACTATAAATGTAAATATTCATGTCTAAGAAACAACTAGAGGCAAATATTATTTAAGACATCTTTTATTCCAAGAAAAGCTTGCCAGAATGGTTTTAAAAGATCCTCTTGTCATGTAGAGGAATAAGAAAAGGTGATTTATATATTCTTGGTTTATGATCATCATGGACCTAAAATTTGGCTCAGAATCCAAGCCAATGTATTTTTTAAGAATATAAAAAATACAGGTGCAGCTACAATTCAATTACATTTTCCCCTTTTTGCAGGGTGTGTCTTTGTTCTCACAGCTGGGAGATGTGTACTTCAAATTTTCAACAAAGAAAGTCACCACATTAAAGATCTCTAGAAATTCCTATAACAAAAACTGTAGCAATAACCATGCAATTTTCAATTGCCTTTCATAAAAATGTAATGTGCTTTAATCTTCTGTTCATTCGTACTCAACACATTTGGCAAAGTACACTAGTAACAGAAATGAAAACAATCATTTGAATACAAAGCTTGGAAAAAAGACTCACATAAAGTATCTGTAACCAACATCTCCTAAGAATTTATTTTCAATTTTTTGAAGTATTAGAAAAAAATTTCAAGCATTCCATTTATGATCTAAGTTTGAAATACTCAATTTTAGTTTTGCCTAAAGGAAGAAAATAAAGCAAAAAACAATTTTGATCTAAATAAAAACACTGACTTTGAAACCAAACTGCCGGTTTTTAATCTATTCATTTCCCCAAATGTATAAATGTGCTTTCTACCTCTAGTGTTTTATCAGTTCAAGAGTCATAATTTATACAAAACACACAGATGGTCACAGAAATAGTAAAAGTTTCAGATGCTACAACTTCCTGGCATATGGAACACTATAGTGGATGATCATTTTGGCAGCATTCAAATGATTTTAAAATTATTTATACATTTTCATCCTGCCATCGTTTCATAGTCATAGGTTATTACAACTCTAAATTGTTTGATTCCCGATTAGAAGTGATTCTTACATTGACTTCACGCTACTCATGTGACTGAGGACTGATGCTTTTTAAATTAGAAGATAGCATCCTTCTAGACAGCAAAAGTAAATACAGGTATTATAATGAATTAAACATTTTCACATAAACCATAAAATTTTGTCTCATTCAATATATGATACAGTAGGACATTCCAAGATTTTTTTTAAATCAGATTTACTACAGCAGTTTAAACTGTGAATGTTACAAAAAAACTAATACACACAGATGCACACACAAAACATCCTTCAAAATTAACATGAACCTTTTTAACATATGAGATTACAATCACTTTTATTTTTATATAATTTATGAGATACAGCATAAGAAGGTTCATCCATGATTGACCACCAATTCAATAATTCCCATGGTTAATTACCAATCTTCATATTACTACCAGCTACAGTTGACTCAGTTACTGCTGATACCTCCTTAAAATGCAATATTGGTGGCTGCCGTCTGGTTTTCTTCCTTTCTCATTGACTAATCCTTCTCAGTTTCTGCTGTTCTTTCTGCCTCTACTCCCTGAGAGCATGGTCTTAGATCTCTTTCTTTCTATGCATAACCACTCCCTAGATAATTTCAGTCTCCAAATGATGTACATACACTGATGAGTTGCAAATTCATCAGGATTGGCTGCATTATACTGAGGTAAGAAATTCTCAATGATTTAATGCAGCAACAATTTGTTGCTCATTCATTCCTCATGTTGATCACAGAAGATAGAGGTGGGGCAAAAGCTCTGCTGCACATAATTCAGGGGCTGAAGCTCTCAAAGTGTCCTCTATGTTGTAGCTGCTCCACCTAAAATATGTGGCTTCCCTGTTTGCAGAGCGGTGAAGAAGAGCATTCCTGGTTTCACTCAACTACTGAAAATTTCTTTATTTTTCACTTAGAGCCCATAAATCTGAAATAGTCAATTAGGTCTGCTCAAGATCTCAGGAGACAGGGAGGATGACATAGGAATGAGTACTCACATATCTACCACAACTTAATTTTTTCTCCTGCCTCAACCTCAACTCTGAATTTCTGATTTACATATCCAACTGCCCATTTGACTTGGATATGTATAAGTATTTCAAAATTCTCTTGTCAAAAACAACCCCTGGTATGTCCTGCCCCAAATCTTCTTCTATAATCTGCATGACAGTTAATAACGTCAAGGGAATGGGTTTATGGCTCAGCAGTAGAGCGCTCACTTCGCATATGCAAGGCACTGGATTTGATCTTCAGCACCACATAAAAATAAATAAATAAATAAAGTTATATAAAAAAAGATGTCAGCACCTTTTCACTACCCAGGCCAATCAATGAAGGCAATGCTTGACTTTTCTTTTTTTCCATAAGCCATATCTAATCCATTAGCAAATACTGTTGGCTGTTGCTTCTCAGTTTAGGTTGACTCTAATCACTCCTCAAAACCTCCATTCCTAGCAGACCAGTTAAAACCATCATTTCCCTCTTGCCCTGATTAACAAAACTCCCACCTGGCTTTCCTGCCACTGACATTGCCACCTTCTGTGTGTTCTGGAGATAGCAAAGGCTTTTTCTGAGAAACCTCTGATTCTTCCCATTTTACTTAGAAAAAAAGCTATTCACAATGCCTATAAAGTCCTATGCAATCAGCTACCTCTCCCCACATGACACTATCTCCTACAAATCTCTCTGTTGTTCCCTGCATTCAACCCACACTAACTTAGCACTTAAGTGACAGTGTTAGTTGCACCTCACCTTAAGGTATTTGAATGTTCTGCTTTGTCTGCAAGAACACCTTTTTTCCTGAAACTTGTAGAGTTTCCTTCCTCATTTTTTTTTCCATTTTTTTTTTATATGAGACATTCTCTGATCGGGCTATTGAAAATTTCAATCCCTACTGGACCTCTAATGAATCCCTCTATCTATTGACTCCTTTATTTTTCCAGGACTCGTTATACTGTATCATACTACATATAACATTTAATTAGTATAGTCTGTATATACACTTTTAGAATGTAAACTCCACAAGGGCACTCACCAATTTTGGTCTAATCATACATCCGGGGCATTGAGAATTTTGTCATTAATTTATATTGAAAACAAATAGGTAATCAGGAAAGACATAAGGAAAATCAGGGATAATAATGGTTTCAATGTGTTTGAATTATTAAGGCAGAGAAATGGGAATTACAGATGATGATCATTAAATGATCTGGAATACTTGTTTAAGGATAGAATATTCTTATCTTAATTGTGCATAAACCCAAAAGGAATTTGTTATCACTAACAAGAGAAGCATTTGTTCCTACACCCTCTATTCCCCTGTGCTATGGGCTTCATTTCCCATAACCAACTTTTCCACATGTAGTTTTCACTTTGACATGTGACTTTTCAACACCTCTTAAATGCAGAGCTGAGTCATCCTCACCCCAGTCTCTAGAATTTCAAAAATCCCCTGAGGCTCATTTTAATTCAAATCAGTGCAGAAAAAAAATGCTTGGTTGTCTTTTAAGGTCCCTAAAACTTTGCCACAACCTTCTCTTCTTTCCTCCTATTTAATTAGCACACTCATCAGTTAACTGGTTGTGCAGAAATAGTGCAGGCATTTAAAAGATTTATGTTATAGCTGTGTTCTTCAACAAATTTAGCAGTGACCTTTACTCACACACATATTCTCCTAGGGAACTTTGATTCTTGGTAAATGAATTCACAATGGACAGATATCAGCGCATGCAGAACAAAAGGGAAAGTGTAAAGGGTAATATTTTACAATCATAGAATCAATGAAAACTTGGTTGATGGAGGTGTGTTAGTGAACACCTACCACTACAGAACAAGCAATGAAGTCACACAGAAGCGCTGCTATCAAGAAGAAAACACACAACCTACTACATATCATGTAATTCTCTACTTAGATCAGAGCAGGAACTCAAAATTCAATCACCTACTCTCACAGTTTTCTTTTATGAGATAAATTCATCATTAACCCTCATGACGAATGAGATTTTATTTCTCAGAAACAATATCAAACTCTATGGAACAGAAAAGCAATTTTAAAAAGAGACAGAGGTATAAAAAATCCTAAAGTGACTTAGGAGACCTCCTGGAAACATACTACATAACTAAAAATTTTATGAGAAACACTTTTAATGGTAATATGTGGAAATGTTATAAGCCCTGAGTTACAATAATAATTAAGTCTACATAAAAGTGTTAACTCCAAGACATTAAAATTGAAATTATAGTTTCACTTTTACTGATCTTTAAACTAAACACCGTGCATTTTCTTCACTTATTTTCATGTCTACAGAGAGAGAATTGAAATATATTTATTTTAAGGAAGAATTGAAAAATGAGAGCTAATGCTAGTCTTCATCTAAGAACCTGCTTTGTGGAGCAGGGTGAAGATGTGTACAGTCAAACCTGAAGATGGTCCTGCTATTGGTTAAGTACTTACAGTTATTCTTTCATCTTTGTCATCCAGTGGAGAGCCATCCTTCTTCCAGGAGATGGTGGGCTCCGGATGGCCTCGTGGAGGCTGGCATTCCATGACAGCAGGCTCCCCTACTGCCACCATAACATCGGAGGGGTTTTGTCTGAAGTCATCCCGTAGTACTGTAGGAACAAAAATAAATCATTGCACTCAATAGTGACACATGCAATCCTTATCTCTGCACTTCAGCAAAAGAGACATTTACTATAATAAATTACTAGTATTAGCTATCACAATGCAGCTTGAAGAATATCTACTTACAGACAACTTCAATGTAAAAAAGATATTTGGCCTTAGCATGCACAGGAGGGGTAATCTGACATTCTTCAAAGGCCAGTGGGTGAATGTAGTCTGGGGCCTAGTGCCTTCACAGTTAGCATTTGAGTTCATTTTCACTTCCATTTCTTTGCTGCCTACTGCCTATATTTTTTCTTTCCAGATGCTAATGATTATAGTTCCTTTTACTTATCAAGATGATGCTCTCTACAGTTAAATAAATTAAGTATACATACAAACAAAATATTAAAAGGAAAATAAAGATAATTCAAAGCATTATTAATTGAAAGATGTTACAGATACCTCAAATTAATGTTCAAGATTATATTAGCATTATAACTTAAATGTATATATTAATAAAAATGAAAGATATTATTAACTTATATAGTATCAACCCTATAGTTTAGAGGCGTGAACAATTCATTACTGTAATCTCAACTGGACACTAATACAGTATTAAGCTCCTATAAGATAAGCAGTGTTATTCACTTTGTGACTGTAGGAATAAAATGTGAAAAATTAAAACAATATGTATTCATGAATACTTCATATGGTAAAATTGTCCTCAGTATCTTGATAACATCGAACCATCTCAAATTAGTTGGCATCAGTAAGTCCTAAATCACAACTCTGTTGTTTGCTTGAACACATTCTTGATGATCTCTGTTTCCCAATTTACAAAACTGATATGGAATATATACTTCATTGAGGTCTAATGAATAGTTAACTTCCCCATCTTCAAATCCTTGATCCTCGGTGTAACAGAATGTGACCCATTGTAGAAGCTCAATTTAAGACAGTGCTTAAAATGTTTATAGGTATATTAAGATATACATTATGATAAATATTATTTATCTTTTAAAATACATTGCATTGTAGATTTGATACTACAATTGTACATTGGAATGGATGTATTTCCATACTAATGGCATTTAAAAATGTTTTCAAAGATGAAGCACTACAATGTGAAAAACTTATACTCAAACCAGTATTTCAAACATTACTCTTAAATTTTAGTTTCAAAGCCTCAGATTAATAGGTTTTCCAAAGGCTCTATTTTCCTATTTCATTTCTTGAATTTTGTTCCTCTATACCAACTGAACACATGCATATATCTTAGTAAGCCATAGCACATACTCAAAGCAGTTCTTTAATTAAAATATTGAGACAATTTGGGCAGACTATGATTATGCTAATGCCTGGAAAATACTTGCTTCACTATCTTTGGAAAAATAGTAAAAGAAAAAAAGACATGGAAATATGACTGTACCAAGCTGTTGTGATTCTAACATCATACACTATTAATAAATTATACACTATCAATAAAATATAGACAAAAAAGTAAGATTTGTTGAAATAAAAACTCTAGCTACCTTTAAAACATAATTTAAAAAAAACAGACTATTAAGAATTTCATTATTTATAAGCTTAGACTATTATTACATGTTAATAATGTACTACAAAAAATGTAAATTTTATAAAAAAAGCAAATGAGTTAACGTTAACAAGCAACATGTATGTTTTGCTGGATAAAATTATTAATCTATGATAACACATCTGAAAAGCTTTAACACCCCAGAAATACCCAAACTAAAATATTTTTCAAGTAAAAGTAAATAATTTGCACAATTTTTCAATTTGTTAGGCTTTAATCCAACTTGGTAATACTATATCTTATTTACAAATTGAGATCACATCACAAATAAACTAATGAATAATAAAATGTCTTGCAAAATATCAAAGGGCTATGTCAGATAAATCAAGCTATGTTTTCATTTATTATGTTATTGGGACTTTACAGTATATAATGAAAAGCTAACAAAATGTAATCCATTAAAGATTGTTGCTTAGATAATGCTCATGTAATTATTTTTGCAGCTGTAAAACATAAAACTCTAGCACTGCCTATGGCTACAGGCAATCCTGCATAAAACTATGAATTTAAGATTTTTCTCCTCTCTTTCATAAAAGCAATATTTCTTTCTTATTATACTTGCCCTGAACATTTTCTTTTGAGAAAAAATGGTATGTGTCACATTATAAAATGATATGAAGCCTTAGTTAAATTGTTGAATTTTCTTAACACATGTGTATATTTAATTCATTAAAATAAAAATAAAATCTATGCAATTGGCAACAGTATGGAAGAAAAAATTTTAACATCCATATGTAGACCCAAATTCAGATCTTTTTAAACATCTCTCATTTCCTTCTCTAACATTTATCATAATCAGTCTATATTTTGTAATGTTTCTCAA
This sequence comes from Urocitellus parryii, assembly GCF_045843805.1. Taxonomy (NCBI): domain Eukaryota; kingdom Metazoa; phylum Chordata; class Mammalia; order Rodentia; family Sciuridae; genus Urocitellus; species Urocitellus parryii. The sequence continues at coordinate 3,744,149 of NW_027554068.1, forward strand.
TTTTAACAGTATAAAAAATTAAATTTTAATTTTTAATTTGGGACTATATTTTTTTAAAAAGGTCTCACTATTAATTTGAAAAAGAGTAAACAACATACATAGTATATTCAAGTACATGTCACCTAAGAAGGTGTTAAGACATAGTCATTCTAATATTGTAACCAGATTATATTTCTTCCATATTTATGAAGTTTTATGGGTAAAAGCTAGTGCATATAACACAGCTCAAATGATTTCCATTTTTTCCTTTGTTAAACAGAAAAAACAAAATCTAATCATTTATCTTTCTGAGAAGATTTATACCGATTTTAATACAATTTGAAAATAGTAAAAGCTTTTTATCAGAAAAGAAAAATATTGGTGGTGTGCTAGAAACCTATCTGTAATGCTGAGAAGATAAGAGGAAGAGTAGAAAATAATATGTAAACATAAACTGTTCCAAAAACAATGGAGGCATTAATTTATTAAAACATTCTGTAGAAACATTATAAAGAGTTAGAACTGAAAGAAATGAAACATTATAGAACAATATAGTAGCTGACAATATCAAATTCATCCCCAAACTAGATATAATGGAGTGTCAGGAAATTGCCACTTGCTAGCCTATGTGATTTGTCTGAAAAAAGACAAGAGGAAAACACAGGTATTCTTATTTCCTGAGCAGTACCCTTGGCTTTCTAACCATGTCCTCATTGTCCTGTACAAAACATTTCTCTGACCAAATACACTGTGTTTCTAATGGATTTGATCCAATGTGGCTCACAGCACCACCACAGAAGGCTTGTCCTATGATGTCTCTACATCGCTGCACCAGGGTCTCATAACTCTATCCAGTCTTGATGGGCTCAAGTGCTCCTCAAGTTAATCTTGTCCCCTAATCATGTGTTCAACATCTGCAAACTATAATGCATTCAACTTCATGAAACATAGAATCTCATTGCACTTAGGAGCCTCAGGAGTATATGGTACAAATTTTCTGTTTTAGAAATTAATAAACTAAGACTTTCATGGGTAGAGGAACATGTCACAAAGGTAATAAAAATGATGAAGATGATTTAGCAAAATGATAATGTTAATGATGGTGGATGTTTAACAAATGTTTACTGTATAAGAAACCATACTAAGTATCAAATTACTTAATCCCCAGAACAAGCTTATGATAAAATGAGTTTATTAGTTTCATTACACAATGAGAAATATTTAAAAACTTAGTGGCCAAGTTAGAATTCAGGTCTCTAGTATGACCAGATCTCTAGTTAGAATTCAGATTTCTAGTTGTCTACCTATCTGGTCTTAACACAGAGTTCACAATTCTAAGTACACAAGTATATGATATAATTAGTATTTCAATCTCTTTCCAATGAAACAGAAATTAAGTGAGAAATTTCCCTCTTAATAGTCATATGTTTTTCTTATTCTGCATTCTTGAATTTTCTCAGATTTTCCATGTTTGGAAGAAGATACTTGACATTCACAGCATATTGGGAATCAGAATTCATTATTCAGAATACACATGATGTGTTACTTATTATCAATGACTCATATTTTACCACAAAATGAACAGACTGTACAATAATAATCATTTTAATTAAATATGGGCATTTAATTATCAGTAGGTATCTTGGGGAAAACAAAGGGAGATAATAACACAGTCTTGGATTTTTTTTCTGCTTTACAAACTACCTCATGAATGCAACCCTGCAGCAAATAGTAAACTTGTTGACTAGGAAGAGAAAAAAATCAATGAAACCCTTAAAAAGCACAGAGTTTATTGGAAAAGAAAATAAATGAAGTGTATTCCTAAAGACAACTCTATAGATATTTAGTATGCCTCTACTACAATGTGTCATATAATTATTTTTAAAATTATTAAGCATATACCTAGTCCTTAATTTTAGTAGAGAATATGTTAGTCATTTTTATAGTCCTTTTAGTTCTCTGTCTGAATTCCAATTTACATGTTGATAAGAAGAAATGCCAATTAATTTCAAAATAACTATAATTCTCTCTCATTTAAAATATACATTGGGCACATTTTTTGTACCTGACAGTTATGCTACAATTCTTGCATTTCCCTTGCAGTGAAATACATGTTAAATGCTGATATTTGTAAAAAACAAAAACAAAAACAACAAAAAAAAAGAAACAATCTTAATATCCACCTTGTATGGAAGGGCAATGCAACAGGATTTTGTTGCAGATTATTCTGAATTCACATATATGTTTGGGAGCTGGATAAGAAAGTACAAGCATTTTTACAAGCATTATTTGCATTCTTGCATTGTAGTTGTTGCCATTTATGCTAATATTCCTATGTACATATATGAACCATGTGCTTAAAACTTCTTCAAATTTCTTGAATAATTCTAATCTTTTAAAAATATTTCAACAAGAATACAAATGTACAGAAAGAGAACCCATTAGAAATGAAAACTAAATAATCACATTTAAAATGATATTCTGAGAAGTGTTATTCATTTACCTTACACCATCATCTTCTAAGGCTAAGAAATTTGTTTTTGAAAATAATGCATGCATCTACTGAAGGGCACCTAGGTTGGCTCCATAGCTTGGCTATTATGAATTGTGCTGCTGTAAACATTAATGTGGCTGCAGGATGATAGTAGGCTGATTTTAAATCCTTTGGATATATACCATGGAGTAGGATAACTAGGTCAAATCGTATTTCCATTCCTAGATTTTTCAGGAACCTACCTACTGTTTTCCAGAATGACTGAACCAATTTGCAGACCCACCAACAATGTATGAGTATACCCTAGGTGCCTTTTAACCGATGAATGGGTAAAGAAAATATGGTGTATAATACACAATGGAATCTCACTTGGCCATAAAGAAGAATGACTTTACAAAATTTTTTGGTAAATGGATGGAACTGGAGAATATCGTTCTAAGTAAAATAAGTAAGTCCTAAAAAGTCAGAGGTTGCATGTTTTCTCTGATATGTGGAAACTCATGAGGTGTTGGGGGTGGGTTGGTAAAAAAAAAAAAAACATAGAAGAAAGATCAGTGGATCACTCCATTGTCTACCAATGAGGAATGAAGAGAAGGGAAAAGGAATGGGATAGGGAAAGACAGTAGTGTGAATCTGACCTAACGTTCCTATGTACATGTATAAGTATACCACAGTGACTCTCATGATCATGCACATCTACAAGATAATAGTTTAAAAAAAAACTATAAGAGCAAAAAGATCAGTAGAGTAGGGGGGCAAGGGAACAGGAGGTGGGAAGAAGGAATGGGAAGAAGAAGTAAGGGGGACTGAATTAGAACAAATTATAGCCCATACTTTTATAATTATGTCAAAATAAATTATATTGTCATATATAACTAAAAAGAACCAATAATTTTTTAAAATGATACATGTAGACATCATTAAGAAGTTATGATTTAATAATGATTATTTCCTAAAGAAACACATATACTTTTTAAAATTTGAGATTGAATATTCTTTGAATATTCTTCAATAATTATGTCATCTTCTACTAGTGTTTTTTATAGAATGCCACTTTATTTTAAAACCTTAAATTATACTTTGGTTAAGACTGTGAAAGAAAATATGCTGGGAGAATGGGAGAAGCAATTATTTTCTTAACTACCAGAAGTTTTGAAGGTTTCACAAACCTCTTATGCTTTATCCTAGGAAAGCAGTACTTTTTTTTAACTCAAAAATTACACATTCTGAATGTCATATAAGAGGGATAGATGTCAAACATCACTCAACCTTAGAGAACAGTGAATACAAACTATTGTAAATGGAAAGAGATGCTATTACGAGAATAAAGGAAGCCAGTGTAATTTGTTTCTTTATATGAGGTATAACAGCAGAGCAGCTCACTTAAACATGGCTGTATGAGCTGTTTTTCTGCTGGGCTATGACAGTGAGGGTATGTCACAGCCAGTCTTGTTCTTTGTTTCTTTGCAATAGTGGAAATGGAATCTAAGGCCTGGCGCACACTAAGCAAGCACTCTAATACTGAGCTACATTCCAGACCCACCCCTAGTCCTTTTGTTTAGACTTACTTCCAGATTTGGTCTAATTTAAAGCCACATTTCCATTGTGCAGAAACATGGGTGCCATTGTGACACTTCCTTCATTGCATACAGTAGAGCATAGTCCCTAGTGTTTATTACAGTGTCACTAAGTCATGAAGACAAACAAAAGTTTGGCATCCTGTATGTAAGTTAAAGACTGTCACATATTCCAGAGAAAAGTAGACATTAGTAAGAAACAACATTCAAACAGTTAATATTCAGCAGACTTGAACACCTTGAGATCATAAAAAAAATGTAACACCAAATTAAGTCCAATAGGTAGAATTATACGCCTGACTTTAAAGATGCCAGTAACTTAGTAGATGTTTGCATTTTACACTTTTGGATGTAAATTGTAAGTAAAATGGATTTATTAATGAAAAAATGCAAAATTTATAGAAAACAATTAGGTTCCTATACTGTTGTAATCATGAATGAGTTAGAAAACAGAAGTCAAGAATTTCAGAATCACAACAAATTCTTCCACTATTCTGTGACTTTAGTTAGGATATTCATAATGACTCAGTTATTTCCATACAAAACAGAGAGTTTTTACACTCTATCTTGATAGGGTTATTATGAAAACTAATTATTTAATGTTTGTACAGGACTTGCCATTTTTATGGTACATTACATCTGCAAAGAAGTATTGCCATTAGTCACTATGTAAGGAATTGCCAAATTTTTCAGCTGCCAGTACAAATGGAAAGGAGGACAAAGAATCCTATTGATGAGGGTTTCTAAGTGCCAGAGCAAAAGTCACATTCAGGAGTAGCCCAGCAGGGTTAAAAAAACACAGACAAAATGAGATATCTGAGCTATGGGACCCTGATTAGGAGCAGGACAGGCATGCATTCTTTCTTTTACATTTAGCACCCTGCCCTGAGAGAGTCCTGAATCAAAAGACTATACTTCTGTATTTATTGCCCAGCTCTTTGTATCTGAAGGTCAGGTCCATGAGAACAGGGTTGTCTTTATCACCTCTGTATCTCCAGTACCCTGAACAATGTCCAAGACACAGCATACATCAGAGAAAGCTTAAAATACAGTTTCTACATGTTGGGTACTGGGTATGAATCGTGGCTTAACTTGGCACAAGTCCTATGCTCGTGGTCCTTGAGGTCTGTACTGTGGGGGTAAACAGACAATATTCAAGTTAACCCAAGCACAAAGACAGGATTACGATACATGCCATGAAGGAAAAGGATAAGAATTATAAGAAACATAATTTCGATAGGAAGTAAGGCACCCTGAGGAAGGAACAACTAAGCTGAAGCCTGAGAAATGGGGAAAACATCCCAAGGAAGCACACTGCAGGCAAAGCAAATAATCTGGTTTGAGGAGATACACTCAAGGGAATTTTAAAGATGTCGACCCTATGTAGTGAGTCAGGTGGAGAGCAATGTGTGTAACATGAGTTTGACAGAGAAGGTAGAGCCCACACTGAAGTCTTAAGCAAAGTGATTTTAAGATGGAATTATATTTAAATGCTTGTCCTGGCTGTCCTGTGAATGAAATGAAGAGGGAAGCAAGAATGGAAGGAGATGCCATTTTACTTCCACAATGGAGGAGAAGGGAGTATCCAAATCTAACGGTTCTTCAGAAAAGGCTGGAAAGTCACCAGTAAGAAACAACAACAAGGTAAACTGTGAAACAGCTCATACCAAGTGTCAGTGCTGTTCCAAGGGATGTATGAGTACTAACTCCTTTAATGTTCATAGTGAACTAATCAGTGAGGACCATTATTGTTTTCATTTCACACCTAGGTGGAGTGACTTAGGACAGGTTGAATATTTTTCTCCAACTCCTTTACAGGTGTATAATATGCAGTCAGCCAATGATAAATTTGGAATATGGGCCTGAATTCTGTTGGCTACAACAACATGAACTTTTAGCACTAAACTCTATTGGTCTTCTAGAACTCAGACTTTGGTGGCTGACATGAGAAATCCACTTCTGGCCATTTCAAAATACATCCAGCTGAGGAATTTCTGTCACTTTAAACTGAAGTGCAGAGGAGTGTCATTCCTAGCATTTCAAATAATTCCTTAAAATAATTGTGCACTATGATAGCTCATAAAATCACAAATTTATACCATCTCTGTACAACCTCCCACACTTTGACTCCCACCTCCAGCTGCAAATGAGGACTCACAGTCAGGAGAGAAGGACAGGACTCAAGGTTGTCTGAACTACTGGACATGCATGAGATTAGATCCTCACAACAAATGCTTTCACACTTTATTTTGATAAACACATATATTTTTTAAAAGTGTCTGAAAATATTAGAATGTTTTCTAATTTAAAATATTTGCTGGGGAACAAAGGTGGCTGGGGGTGGGGGAATATACACAAGTGCTCCTTCATCCTCTGAAGCCCAGGAGGAGGGTTAAAGGCCGTTTTCAGATTTTATTGGGGGATAGGAGGGAAAGAACAATCTCAAGGGAGAAACATTCTCACAGTTTAAAATGATCTCATTAAAACCTCACTAGCAATTGTGGAGGACCAGAGAAAATAGCTATTAGATTTAAAAAAAAAAAAAAACCTGTTCTCACCAATGTATCTTTGTGCATCTTTGTGCAGCATAATTAATGCTGCCAGTTATAACATTTTCCTCCCCAAGCCCAAAGGAATATTTCGGTGAGAGCAGGAAAAAACAAAACAAAACACCAAGTCTAAATAGCACACACAGGGACATATCATCTAGACAAAAATGTCTTTAATTGGTGACAATCTGCCCTATATCACTATTACTATTCCTGAACATAATAACTTTCAGATCTGTTCATTCCTTGTATCTTGCCCTATCACAGGCTGTCTAGGGCTTCAGCATAATAATGCGGAGTACCTAACAGGGCTTTCAATCTCCAAGGAACATAACAAACATGCAATTGTGAAGCTGTGTGAGCTGCCTTTTCCTTAACAAACTACAGAGCTCTTGGGAGAGTCCCAGCAGCCTCCAGCTTCTTTGGCAGACAAGGCTGAAGACCCCCTTCTGCTGAGCACTGGAATCACACTAACAAGCCCTGACTGAAGGTACTAGGGATTAAATTAGTAGAAAAGCAAATCATTTTACAAATCGTATCAGTGATGCTATCTATATAAATAACTGTATTTTTATGAAATATACAACCTATTTATCCTCAGGAATAGTAGAAGCAAAAGAACTAATATGGAACACAAACTAACTCAAGGAGAAAAAAAAAGGCTCTATCAAAGTAAAAATCTTGAAGCACAAATCATTCTTAAATGTTATTTGCACGTGTTTATTTTTATATCAGATCTTGGAAGTGGAACGGTTCCAATGGAGGGAAATCCCATGCTATAAAAAGCAGGTCTTCCACAGTTCTCACCTGAACTTCAAAGTCTCAGGTGAGTTTATTTATGGCCAAACAATTGCAACTAACAATGGCAGGTTAAAGGTGCACAACAGAAAGACCATAGCCAGCTCTGAGAACAGGAGAAGCTCTAGCTCTCTCCCTGGAGCTCCTGGCTCACACAGAAGAGAGGCTCCTGCAGGAAGTGTGATGGAAGTTCGTATGTTTTCAAAGACGCTGAAGAATACCCTCACCCATGATGGCCTGGTAGAGGGACTTCTTTAATTTGCCAAGGAATTAGCACAAACACCTGGCCTACTGTGATATGCTTGTATCCAAATGTAAAGAGCTCATGCATGTCAAGTTGGTGGGTTCTGATCCACAAATCAAACTAGACATAAAGTTGATGATGAGCTACCAGAGGGATGAGTAGGGCTCTGTAAAATGGACACAGGGAAAACACTACCAAGTGGTTTGCTGCAGTTATCACAGCTATGGAGTAGTTGAAAAGATAAGGAATCTCAAACCTAAGATGTCCTCAAAGACTACTTCAAATGCAAGAAATGAACAAACAAAAAAACCAGGGTTATCAACAAAAGGAGTTAGAGAAAGAGAAAAATTAAAAAAAAAATTTAAAAATCACTGGTCAAAGTTGGCTCCTACAAAAGTTCTAGATTATTCCATATCATAGACATTGAGTTAAAAAATAAATCTTCTGTGACTCTTCATAATTCTGTACATCAATGAACTATAAAGACCATTGTGATTAAATGTCTACTCTACCCGTTTAAAGATATACTTGGTCCTTCACATCTCCAGATTTAGCATCCATACACTCAACCAGCTATAGATCAAAAATATGGAGAAAAAACCTGCATTTGTACCAAACATGTACACTCTCTGTTGTTATTCACTAAATAAAAGAGTATAAAACTATTACATAGCATTACATTATACTATGCATTATAAGTAATCTATAGGAGGATATGTGTAGGTTTTATGCAAATGCTATACTCTTTTATCTAAGGGATAGGAGAATCTGAATACTAAGGGAAATGGATGCCAAGGAATAGCATTATATATGCACAGCCTCTTAAAGTTGTAAATTTCAGTGTTCATTTTCCTCTGTGAATTTACATTTCCACTCAACTCCTACCCAATTTTATCCTCATACAAAATGATTTTATATACTTGAGAGATCTGTTACTTTTGCTCATGGATCACCCAGTCCATGCTGTCTGGGATACTGAGGAACAGGGCACATGCTCCTATATTTGCTGCCCTTAGGCTTTTTACACCTCTAAAGGTGCAAAACAGAAAGATCTGAATCTCTGAATGGCCTTTCATTTGTAAAAATGAATGAAGTAAAAGAATGAAAGTCAAGATGGGAAAAGAGAATCATGAAGCAAGGACATTTTAGGCAAACCAGTTTTAGGAATGACATATTGAGGATGGTGAGAATTGGAATGATGTAAAATCATCATGCCTGTACATCTTTGAAACCTATGGGTACCTACCTGGTAACCACCACCCCCTAACCAAGGCCCCCACTCCCACTAATCAAGTCATGGGCTTCCAAGAAGATGGCCAGTCATCCCTGTTTTAATTGCAGCCACAACCTAAATGTCAGTGTATATGGCAACTCACAAATAAACAGCAATTAACTTTGAACAAAATTTTGGTTAAATTTCATAATTGGAGCTGATTCTTCTATGTGTTATATTTTAATCATAAAATTTACAGAAAACCAATACAAACCAAACATACTTAGTTATTATAATTATTGAGTTTGGTAAATTATCTAAGGTCTACAGATCAAAGAATAGTTTTAATATGATAAATAGTCAAAATGGGAATCAAACAAGAACTAGGTCAGATGTATTGGGAGGTGGAAGGTGGGGGTGTGCTTTCTCTGGAGAGTTTAAGGTCTCTGCTTCTAATGAAGAACAAATGGTTCCTAAGTCCAGCTTAGCTGACCAGTTTTTTTTTTAAATATATCCTACAAGCAATTTAAGGAACTATAAAACTATTAGCAACTTCAGGGGAGGAAAAAAATACAAAGAAACCTCTGAGTTTCTTTGCAAAGCTGGCAAGCTTTGGATTACTTTTCTCCTTTAACAGATCCCAGTTGGAATAGCAACATTTCTTGTAAATTAAACAAATGTATAATGTTTTATTTCTCCTAAAGTAGCAGCTGTAACTTCTGTTTTCTTGACTGCTATTTTATTTATTTATTTTTTATTTTCTACTTACTGAAAGGTGTTTCTGTTTCTACCAAACAAAGTTTATAATGGGTCAATAAAATCTGATCATCACAAAACTTTGTCTATATTTTAAATATGTTGATAAACCTGTTTCTTAAATAATTGATAGGCTCTTTTGGCATATATATATATAATGTAAATTTCCTTTATATATTAGCAACTCTTTCAGTTAGAACTGCAATGAAAACTAAACAAAAAATAATTTTATTAGCCATCTATTCTTTTTACTATAATACTATATTGATTATTAGATTATGATATTAATTATTAGAGGGAAAGGTAGAATAACTGTAAATTGATAGTGTTTAACTTTCTTAGCTGCAATTACTGATACTTAATTTTGACAAAAGAAAGCACAATTGGTGACATTATATTTTAAAACATGAATTAAAATTTGATTCTTAAAATCACTGTACCTTCCTATAAATGAAATGTGTTTTTTTTCATATGTGAAATTCAGTATTTTTTTTAATAGCATCATACACTTTATTTGACATTTATTTATTTGAGGTTACAATAAAGGATCATGAAACAAGTATCAAATAATGCAATCATTTTCAGTGAAAGGTAAAGTAAAATATAATACAAAGAAAATGTGATACCTTTAGTATGCAATTACACAATGTGATAAAACTTTTTTTAAAAAATACTGTCATATTAACACCTTAGTGGTAAACAATAACTTCATTATGATTGATTTATAAACTATTATTCACATAAACAAATCCATATAAATTAAATATAGTTTTGACAGACATTCTTAAAAGTATACTCATTTTTTTTCAAGCAGTCAAATTTCACAATGCACTGTTCTAGTTAACAATAAGTAGTGTATTTCTATAGCAAATTAATGAAGGCACAGCTAGTGCAAGCAGATTTAAACCCTTAGACTTCCGGGCTGGAAAAAGGAAAAAATAACAATAAAACTCTTGCATTGTTACTTCAGGAACGTTTTTTTCCAAGCAAATATTTTTCTAATAATTCTGACAGTTTTCACAGCTACAATCTAAGAGGAACATGACAAAAGAATTTCACAAAAATCAACATTCTGTAGCACCAAACTAACATGCTTTAAATAACTAACAACAGTTTACATATTTTGAAGAATATTACACTATAACAGGCTCAATAGAATAAACTGATACTTAAGACACTTTATAGAACAATTTTTAAATGGGCTAAGAACATAGGAAAACACAAGACATTTATAAGAGTAATAGTGTTCAGGTTATAGGGCAGGTTTTTATTTATTTCAAGGCTACATAAACCTGCTTCACTTCTGCTTGCTTGAATTTTTAAGATTCTTGAAAATTTTTTTCAGCCAGCTTTTTTATTTTCGGTATTTCCTATTTCCGGTATTTCCTATTTCCGTAATCTCTGCCATCTTGATAGTAGGTATCATTGACTTCTCCTGTATAATAATAGATTGACTTCAGAATGACATTATCATGTAAAATTTGACCAATTTCAAAGTCCTCATCAAGGATAGCATCTTCTCGTGGTTCCTGCTTTCCAGTCTTAGGAATCTCAGGAGGACTAAAGAAATTGAAGAATGATGCATTAGGAACCTCTCTTGGCTGAATTTCAATTTCTCCAGTAGCAGTTGTACGACTATGGGTGGTTGTCACAGTAACATCCTTTCCTCTTCTCCAATCTATCTTGCAGCCTTTGCAATCTTCAATTTCCCATCCCCAAGAGAAGAAGGGATCATTGTGATCTGGTTTTGACTTTATTATGTATGTCTTCATAAGCAACTCATTTCTGAAGTATGGATTGGGTAGGAAATGGAATTCAAAGGTGTTAACTTATAGGCTGGCCAGGTTTTGAGAACTTCACTCTAACATCAGACAAGAATTTCAGAATGGGCTCATCATACTTCTGAATCATAGGCCCAAGCTTGTCAACATTCTTTAAAACGGTCAGCCAGTAGTCAGGAATGCCTTTAGGATCTTCTCTTTTAGGTTTCCCCTTCCGAGCTCTTTTAATACTCACTCTTTCTTTAGGCCTTGTCTCAGGAACTCTTTTATGAGCCTCTCTTACTGCAGACCTTGCCTTTGGCTCTGTTACTTTAGGTTTTTCTTCCTGTTCTGCCTTTGCCTGGAGGGCTTCTTTAGGATCTTCTTTTTCTTCAGGAGTTGCTTCCATACAATCTGTAGAATCTGCTTCTTCACCCTTTATTTCAGGAATTTCTTTAGGAACTTCCTTTTCTTCAGGCTTTACATCAACAATTTCTTTAGGAAGTTCCTTTTCTTCAGCTTTTACCTCAGGACTTTCTTTAGGAACTTCCTTTTCTTCATCCTTTACCTCAGGAATTTCTTTAGGAACTTCATTTTCTTTAACCTTCACCTCAGAGTTTTCTTTAGGCATTTCTTCTTCTTCCTCACCCTCTAAGGGAGGCATTTCACTAGGAGTGTCATCCTGCACCTCCTCATCACTGCTGAACTCCTCATCCTCTGAATTCCACTCACATTCTTCTTCTGTAGGCTCATATTGGATGCTTGGCTGGCGACAGTGAGGGCCCGGGCTGCGGAGGTGGCACTGGCGACCGCTGTGGCAGCTCAGGGCGGGGCGGGACTGCAAGCCGCAAACCGCGGTGCTGTAGTAGCAGCTTCTAAGGCGGCAGCGGCAATGGAGACTTGGGCGAGAGCCACGGGAGTAGGGCCTCTCCCTGTTGCAGCAGAAGCAGACCGAGGTGTGCCGCAGTCCAATGGCGCAGTGTCCAGTATTTTAAGGTAAATGTGACATTAAGTTAACTTGATGTTTCCAGTCTTAATAATATGTATTTGGATTCAAAGAGTCTAGCTTTATTAAAAAACCTGTGATTGAAATTCGCATTTATTTTTTAAATAAGATTTACATTGTCTCTAATGATACAAAATTACATTTTGCTGCTAAAGAAATTATGAAAACAGTTTTTTTCTAGTTTAAACAGGTTTTCAAGTTTTTTCACAGATATTGAGAGGTAAGTAAATAAAAAGCCCACATTAAATTCATGATTGTTTTTAGCTGACAATAACCTATAATTATGCAGATGAGGGTATGGACTTACAGATATCCTGGAGCAATCCCATGGTCTTAATGAGCAAATCACTGTGTTATATGAAAAATTATTTATGAGTTAAAGAAAAAAACTGCAGCATGGCAAAACATAGAATGCCTTTTTGACCTAAATACCAAAAGCCAGGAAATAATAAAATTGAAAACACATTGTTATTCCTACTTTGAATTATATTTCTATTTGTTATTTTTGTTTGTTTATTAGTGTCAAATTCACTGTAATAAGGAAAAGCTTATGTGAATATATAACAATCTGGATGCATATCATTTAATGTAATAATAACCCTAAACAAATGATATAGCAGCATTTTTTAATCATAATTTCTTATATTGGTTTTCTTTCGTGTTCTCAAGATCAGAAGTAGACAAATAATTTTACTTGAGTCATGAAGTTCTCTTTAACTTGCAAAAAATAATAGAAGATAATGACCAACATTTCATATAAGAAAAAAATCAGTTGTGTTTAATTTTTCTGATTGAAAGCATACCTTTTAGGGATCACTAATTGTATTATCTTTACTACCAAACTACTTATACTGTTTAGTCATGAAAATCTTGAAAATGATGTCATTTCTCTTTCCTAAGAAGCAAAAGAATCAAAGGAAAAGAATTTCAGAGCATCATCACTAGTAAATGAAAAACCACAATCACTAAGCCTATGACATTCCAGGATTTGAGGGGATCATAGGCACATGGAGAAAAGTAATTAACAAAGAAGAAAATGAAATGGGTACCCTACCAGGTGACAAGTGACATTAGAGACATGTACATTCTTCTCTCAAACACTATAAATAATTGACAACTACTGCAATTATAACTAATTGATCTAAGAAATACTTGAAATATTGCCCCATTTCTCACAAGAATGAGAGCAGGGTATGGGGCCATACTTGCAATTAAAAATATTATTTGGCTCATATGGTTGCATAAATTCAGAATTAGGATCAAAGTAGCAACTAAACAAATGTAAAGACATGAGAAAAGCCAGATTAATAAGTTAGTCTCTAGTACAATTTTTTTGGTACACTGATGGCTAGGAAATGAACTTCTGAAGATTATTCATGCTAATTGATGAGGCCTTCTGCACTTAGAAGATGTTTTAATATTTTAATCCATAATATTTTAACCCAATTTGAGTAATTTAACATATGTGACACTCTACTAACTTTAGCATTGAAAAGAAATTCACGAGCTAAGGCTGTGGCTCAGTGGTAGAGCACTTGCCTGGCATGTGTGAAGCAATGCATTTGATCATCAGCACTACGTAAAAAATAAAGTTTGTTTTTTTTTAAAGAAATCCATACCTTAATCTTCCAGATTATAATCAAAATTGACAGACTGTTGAGGCAGTTGCAACTTCTAGTTAACCACATCTCACATACCTGCATTATAAGGTTTGGTAATGCATGTCTATAAACTAGACTTTACAAAAAAGAAAAAAATAAAACAACCATCATTTTCTCTACCTCCAAACCCCATGCCAATTATCTTTTTTATTTATACATCTTTGATTTTAATTCAGTAAACAGACATTTGAATTCTTACTTAGAGGGCATGTGAAAAACCAAGGCCTACATCTATTTTGAGACATTATTCTACAATAACTGCTTGGCCAACACCACCCCCACAGCTCACTGCCCATAACTCCACCTTTCCAAAACCTACAGCCTTTCCCACCTGGACCCTATTTCCTACCTCTTACCTTTGTTCCAAAGACTGATAGTCTGTACATGAGAAAATTTAGATCCACACAGAGAATATGAGCAGTTAAGGTGAGTAGGTGTTAGTATGTGAAATACAAGTTTTATGGAGTAAAGGCATAAGAGATGTGATGAACATGTTACAGAATTTAATTTCAATTAGTAGGAAGGCTAAGATAGAAGCAGATTGTTTGGGATGTGAATTTTCCAGAGCAAAGGGAATTTTAAAGAAGATTTTCAGTTTAATTCTAACAGCAAAGGATTTATTCTTATATTCTAAAGTTTTATATTTTGGAGACATGTCAGAGATAAAAGATAAGCAATCTAATCTACATTCTGTGATCTTATTTTATATGGATATAATTTTGAAACTTGAATGTTTTAGTTAAAAGGAATTTAGAGATCTCTTTAGTCCAAGTCTTTTTTTTTTTTCATTTCAAAGGTGGAAAAATTGAGTTGCTAGGTTAAGTAATTGGTTTAATGCTATAATAACCCAAATAGTTTAAGAAAGACCATTGACTTAAAATCAGATTACCATTACCCATGAAAACTTGAACAGATTCCAAAGGTAACAAAGGAATTCTAATTTTAAAAAATTCTTTAAAAAAATTTTTTAGATGGAATTAAGACAATTTCTGAAGGAGCTCTAAGTGGGACTTTAATGAAAAGTCCTTGGAAACCATAAGATTTGATTGAGGTAGCTCCCTGGGGTAGGGTGGTGGGGGAGGTTGCTTATTTTACAGTTTACCTCTTAAAGCAACCCCAGAGTCTCAATACTTAGAAGAAAATTATATTAATATAGTAAGTAATATCACTATATTAAGCATTAACCACATGAGGAAATTAACTAAACCTATTCCTGTAACAACAACTTAAATTTGATACTATATCTGTTAGTTTACTTTCAGTTTTAAACATCTTTCAAGCTCAAGAATTTCATTCTCAGGATCACAAATTTAGGTTGAAGACAATGTCACCATAATCACTAGCTGTCACAGAGATATAAGGCCAATACTGATCAAATGAATGGTTCATTCTGTCATCATGACAGCTTTAAAAAGTGACAGCTCTCTTAAGACTGACTACCTACTTTAAAATGAAAAGGCACCAAAAAAAATAATTTGCTGGTTTAGGTTTCTTTTTTAAAGTAAAAGACTTACTGTATCAGAAAGGTAGAGTTGTAATTTTGCTTCAAATTGTGGCATGTCATCTATATCTGTTACAGATATTTTTTTTCAAATGTGTATTTTAGACTTACGTTTTTATTGTTGATGTTGTTATAAATTTGATTTTTTTTTAAATAATTGCAAGCTGGAGACTTACACTTGCCAGGCTACCATTGCACCACTGAGCTCTGCCCCTGCCCCCAGCTGCGTTTTTACTGTCTAAAACCTAAGGCACTGAATGGGCAAAGACCAGCACTTCCCCCTTAACCTTCACAAGATTGCCTCAAGGTCTTCCTTCAAGGTCTGTCTATGCAGATCATTTGGGGATTATATTCTGCCCTAAGTCTTGTAGCGAGTCAACTGACTTTCATTCGAAACTGGGTCCAACAAAAAGTTTTGATTGTAAATGAGGGAAAAAAAAACAAAAATAAAATGATTATTTTAAATATTTTCTTTTAAATTTAGAAACATTAACTATATTATTAAAAATAAATTTGCAGGGCTAGGGTTGTAGCTCAGTGGTGGAGTGCTTGCCTAATGTGTGAGGCACTGGGTTTGTTCCTCAGCACCACATAAAAATTAATAAATAAAATAAAATTGTTATGTCCATCTACAACTAAAAAAATTTTAAAAAATAAATTTGCATTTTATGAGATATAGTTATTTCTCTCTATATAACTATGTTAGATGTTTTACTAAGAGATTACCTTAAACTTAAAAGAAACCCTGCTTTTGAAACTTATTAAAGACACTTTATGAAGATAATCTTTTTATTAAGAGAAAGAGTAGAAGAAAAACTCTCCACATAAAAGGAAAGAGAAAATAAAGTATATATTTGGATTATTATAGTAAGAACTAATATTTAACAGAATAGCACGCTAATAGGGTGGTCACTCAAAATGTATGGTTTAAGATAAATATATGAGAAAGCCAAGGGGATCCAATTTTATTTTATGGTGTACTACAATAGAGGGCAAAGCTCATTAAACAGATGGCACTCAGGATTTCTCAATGAATTCAGCATCTGTGTGTACATGTTGCATAAATGCCAATTAAAATGTGTCCGAGTAAATTTACATCCCTTGCTGATAGAAAGCAAGCCAATCTTGCTGGCTCAGGATCAAGGTTAAACTTAATCATCTGCTGAACTTGCAGAAAGTTGCTCTCAAATTGTACAGAAATTCCCTGAGAACTAATAAAAACAGAACTCCTATTGATTTGTATTTATTTACATTCATAACTCATTTCTAAAGCCTTGGACCAGGGCTCAAAGGGAAAAAAGTTATTATTTGTGTGACTTGGCCAAGTACACTTTTGACCACATTTCTAACAAATACGTCTTTGATTAAAATGCCTGCCTGAATAAATTTTCCTAACCTCCTCCCTGCAACCTCCTAGTTGAGATAATTTTGTTTAAAAATTATGCTTTCAAAATGATCTTGAAAAGGAAAAAGGCATGTAGCAGTAGTATCTCTCACTTATATAGGAAGGGTAAAGCATCTGCCTCAGATTGACAGGCAACCATGAAATTATTAGAAGCAATTCCTCCTAGAGGAACAAAAAAATGGAATGGAATCTTTTCTGCACAATACTCTAGCACCCTCCCCCATCCCCAGTTCACTTGTACTTGCATATACTTTCGTTGGGTCACCTCAGATTTGATGTGTGTGTGTGTGTGTGTGTGTGTGTATGTGTGTGTGTGTTTGTGTGTATTTAATTTCAAGCTTTCAACCAACCACATTCTACAATGAAGATTTTTACCTTGTTATTAAAATAGGAACTGCATTGCAAAGAACTATTACACAATCATTGAATATCATGTTCTTTTCAAAAGAAGATAATGAAATACTCAAGATAAAATGTTAATTGAAAAAGTACATAAAAATTAGTAGTTTCCAAAACTATGCTGCATAAAACACTAATTATCATAAAATGAACTGATCTTATGTATTTTCTTTAAAAAGTCATTTACGTCTGGAAAATCCTGGATATTTTAGTCCCAATTTGGAGATAAGAACAGTCCTTATTGTATGAAAATATTTCAAGGTCCAATGGCAAAGAAACCCACTTGATTATCTCACCCTAATACTTTGCAAACACAACTGTCCATGCTAACTTTATTTCATTAATTTTTCAAAATAATTTGAGGAACATCATGGACATCTTTCTAAAACAAAATCATTAGTGATAAATTTGAGAAAGCCTGGTGTCAAATGTTTCTATTTTTGTAAATACACATAACATACACAAACACACACACACACACACACAGAGAGAGAAAGAGAGAGAGAGAGAGAGAGAGAGAGAGAGAGAGAAAGAATAGCTATTCATAGAGATATATGCATGTATCTACCAAGCAGTGTCAAAAAGAAAAGATCAACTATTAGGAGTAATGAGATTATGAATGATTTAAAGTTTCTCCTTTGCACATTCCTAAGTTTTGACTTGTTTTCTTATAAGTAACTTTATATTGTTTTGTAGAAGGAGAAAATATACATAAATCTAAAATACTACCCCATTTCTACTTATAAATTCATGTGATGGATTCTTAATGACTGTACTATAAATAGCTAAAAATCTGCAGTTGACTATGTAGAGAGTTTATGTTGAGGAATGAATCTCTTTTAATCTTTGTAAAAATACAAGAGTTTCTACTATTTTACACACACACTTTACACATTTTGGGAGATGAGGTCATTTGTTTGTTGTAAGGGGGAACCAGCTTTCCATCCTAGGTTTGTTTGATGTTAAATTACAGGGTCTTACCACTGAGCTCCAAGAGAAGCTTCCAAGAGAGCAAGAATCACATATCATATTATATATTATCAAAGTATATCATCATTCTGCCATACAATAACACTCAAGTGAAATTAATAACTACACTTCCTTATTAGCTATTAGGTGCAAGATATATGTCCTCAATGCTAACATTTACTTAAGTGTTTAATGCTATCCTAGGAACTGGGTTAACAATTTGTTATACATTCATCTCATTAATTTTTACCAGATCATCTTAACATTTATTGGTGAGAAAAAAAAGAAAGAAATACAGAGATACAAAACTGGGGAATAAACCATATCAGTTAAATCTAAAATCAGTGCTCTTACCCATTTAATCAGCATCCACAGAATGGATGTGCTGGTATTCTAGTATGAAATATTCAAATTAAGTTATTTAAAAAAAAGTTTAGAGGATAAGCCTAGTTGAACTTTATTATAGATGTTTATTTATTTTACTTGTATTTATTCAATAGAATGATTAAATTAAACCATTATATAAAAATAATGACAAAATCCATACCATAAACCATTTCAGATTTTACTAAATTTCCAAAAAATGCCTTAAGGGAATATATGTTTTCTCAATAAAAAAATTTTAAAGTTCTTCAAAGATTAATATCCTATAATTTTCCAATTTGGATATGGATGGGAAAGAAAACCAATCCTCCTGATAAGTTTGCTCTGTACTCTGCATGGTCGTGTGCTGGACAATCCCCAACACTAACTCTTTTTCAATATTTTTGTCTTCTTCCTTATCTTCGGTCATAAAATACTGTATCAGACAAATAGTAGGTGCACAAAATTATTGATTACTGAATAACCGTATTAACCATATATCAGTTTTAGCCCTGAATGGCTTTAATATTATGCCTCATCTCCATCTTGACAACTCCTAAGAGATCAATATCACTAAGTTTCAATGCCTTGTTATTTTCTGAATACTTGGGGTCTGGTAGTGTTTCTTTCACAATAAGGAGATCAACAAATAATTTCTGAGTAAATGAAATCATCTCATATGATAGCCAGAACAATCCTGAGAGGTCTACTTATTTTCTTAATCATTTTCTAACATAAGAATTTTGCCCAATGAAGAGTAGCTAGTTCATAACAGAGGACTATTACTTTGTTATACCTAGGCAATGTATAACCAGTTTCACTGACCAGTCCTTACCATTCATTTGTCATTTAGTTCAGCTCTAATACTACAGCTGGCCCATAACTGCAACAATTATAATTATCACATAATTTAAGCATTCTCACTGTCCTCAATGTTTCCAGGTGTTATGATCCTGCACATTAGATGCAAATTGAAAACTCCTTCAGATGTTTTATTCTTTATTGCAAAAAAGATACTTGCTAAATTCATTTTAGTAAAAATTAAATAAATCACTTGAAGGTATCAGAGAAGATTTGCTTTGACTTCCATATCTTGGTAAACCATAGCTTTTACAAAACAACCAAAGATATAAGTAATTCAGATTGTGTCCCTTTTTGAACAAATGCATTAAAGCAACAACAGTTATTAATACCAATAGTCTTTAGTGTGACTCATTATTCTACATAAATAAAACCATTCAGAAATGACCTTCTATTCATCTTGCTATGTATGACAGATGTGAAAATATACTTAGTATTTCTGTTTAATAGATTTCTTATCAAATACAAATTGAGACTATATAAATTGAGACTGATAATTTGATAATCCTCTTCAAAGCATATCATAAAATTTAAAATTTACTTATAATTTTAATTACTTAAGAATAGATTTATTCTGTTTTTCTACAGACTCTTACATTGAATGGATATGTTATTTCTGATTTTTGTTTATCATATACTTTAAAGAAATGTATTATGTGCACATATACCTTTATAGAGGATACAAATTTATACCCATCATAAAACAAAGCTGATTAACTGGTAAACAATTTAATGAAATTCTGTCAGCCAGCTTATCTAATAGGAGTTTTTCCACTAAATTACCCAGATGAACACGAACCTTGGACAATTATATTCTACTAGCTCATGTGAGTAATTGCTAGGGTAGAAAATTGCAGCAAGTATAAAGGTACAGATGTTCATTTTCAGATGACCAAACAAAATTGAGGGCATAGCTTTCTCTTCCATACTGAATTCTACTTATGTAATACATTTTTCTATGCGACATATATTATATGTATTTAATAGGAAATAAGTAAAATAACTAAAATAAAATGAGGCTGATAAGACTTTTAAAACATGCACTAAAGGACTACAGTTATTTACTTTGCAAAAGCACTTCACTCAACACCCAATAATTTAGTCATTCCTCTGTATAAAGAGGCAAAACCGTCACCCTCACCCTCACCCTAACGCTAACTAAAGGGAAAAAAAAAAGGAGTGAAGCCACATGCCTTAAAATATGTGCAAAGATCTTTCACTAACTGGCTGAGAAAAAAAATTACAAATTACCCCAGCTTTAAAGCATTCAGAACTTTTTTCTCTAACAAGCTTGCCCTGGTTTCCCTGGTGCTATTTCACAGTATTTCACTACAGTTTAGTCGCCTGGCCCAAATTCTGCTGCATTGTTCAGGGCAGAATTACTGACTGGGAACCATTTTGGCCTTGAATTACAAGGTTCCCCCTCCCCCAGTTGCCTTAGCTATTGCTTTATTCAGTTTGTGCTAAGATCTGGGGACACATTCTGCCCAGTCAAGTCTCTCACAGTGGTTGAGACCTCAGCATCTGCTTTCACAGGACTGAAGAAGCTGGCAAGGGCAGACTATAGTATTTCTATAAACTTTCCCTTATGCAAACCTTTACCCTTCAGTGCTGCAGTGGAATCAGAATCTTATCATAACAATTGAACAGTATAGTTAGCATGTTATATCTTTATTTTTTATTGTCTCTTACTCCCACTCATCTATGGGTTTTAAGAAAACTTTTGTCTTTAGCACACAGAATAGAGTTAAGGATATGGTAGACATTCAGTAAGTGTCGCTTAATGAATGACTGAATAATCGAACCATGAATCCCCTATCAGACATTCTCCTGTGTGAAGAAATTCTTTGAATCTCCATCAGAAATTGGCCCTTCTTGGCTTTTAATACGATTCTATAAACAACAACCAAACCTTTGGTTATTATTGGGAAAAAATACACTCTCCTGCTGACATACGTATTTTCCTGTGTGAATTAATTTATTTTAAATCCAAGTGCACAAAATCTAGAGGGTACTATGTTTGTAAGAGAAGACACGATGGGGTCTCACTGCCTGGGTTAAGAAACTTCTCTCTGCCACTTACATAGATTATGACTTAGACAAGTTGCTTAGCTTTCTTTGTACTTGAATTTCCCTATACATATAAGAAAGATCACAAAGTAGCTATTGATGATAAAAACACAATTGGAGAACTGTTGTGAGGATTAAATACATTATTATATGTGATGCACTTAAATCTGTACTCAGTACACTGAATAAAACCAGAATGTTACCTATGTTTACCAATGTAGTCTCATGTTTTGCTTATTAAGTATTAGTGGGTTCTCTTTCTAGCATTGCTACCAATATTATTAATTCCATTAGGAGTTAGGTTTGACTGAACTGGATGCCCAAGGAACTGATATTTTTAGGGTGGACAGTAAAATTGATTTCCTCATTATGCAAAACTGAGTACTAAACTCCTGACATAGGCTAACCAATTAGAATACATATATATTGTAAGAACAGTCACCTTTGGCTGCTAATTAATGTAGCATCAATAATAAGTTAACATAAATAAATTATTTTAATTGATTACACTCACAAACATTAACATCTGAGGAACGGAAGAGAAGGTTCAGAGAAAGTACACAGCAATGTCATTTTGAGGAGAATTTTAAAACAAGAGACAAAGACACTGAAGCAGAAATAAGAATCATGAAGACATTCTTTGTTTGCTACACAATTTTCCATAGGACATACCTGCAAAAAAAAAGAAAAAGGCATCTGGTACCACACTGTTTTTCTTATTACTAGTTGTACTAAAATTAAAAGGTATAATTTACATTAAGATTATTTCTATTTGTTTGTTGTTGAAAGTCACCAGGTAGACACAGACCCCTCATCTATAAAACCCCAAATTGGAAATGCTCTGATATCTGAAACACTTTGAGTGCTGATATGAAACCCCAGTGGGAAATTCCACACCTGACCTCATGTGAGAGGCTGCAATCAAAACAGACACACAGCACATTTTATTCAGCATTCCCAATGAAAACGGACCTTCCCAACCCCCTTCACCTACTCTATGTATTTTCTGCATATGCCCAGATTCCTCCACACAAGCACTGCCACAAATGGTAATAAAACAGACATGGTGGGCTTGATGGCCAATGGTGGGCTTTTTACTGTGTGATTTCCTATTCTCTGCTCTACGGATAAAGATGTTCTTTGTTGTTGCTGTTGTTTAATAGTCCAAATGGGGATTCTGGTGATGCTACCTTCGCTGACTAGTTACCCTGAACACGTTATTTTTTTTTCTATATTAACAACATGTCATTTTTTACTATAAAGTATTAGTGTGTGAATGAGCATAAAACATGTTTGCATTTAGTAGCATACAAATTCAGAGTCAGGGATCTACTGATGCCAAATCATCATAGATTGTCCATATGGGCAGCTGGGATAGCAACTCCTTTGCTTTCTGATGATTTCATGTATACAAACTTTTGTTTCATGCAGAAAATTATTTTAAATGTTATACAAAAATACCTTTAGGCTACGTATCTAAGGTGTATTTGAAACACGATGAATTTAATGTTTAGACTTGGACCTCATCACCAAGATATTTCATTACACATGCAAATATTCCAAAAATCTGAAAAAATTAGCCCAAGTTAATATATAAAATCTCCAGAAAGGTGAATTAGTGATTGTGGTTCAAAATAGTTTCCTATGTGCTTCTAATATAAGAAATCACTTTTCTCCCCTGCTGTCTCTCTGTTCTGGGTTGAAATAATTCTTCTAATCCCTTTAAGTGGTTCTTATCCTCAGATGCACACTGAAATCCCCTGGGGATATAGAAAAATTTAGATGTCTGAATCCCATAGAAGACATTCAGAAATAATTGTTCTGGGATGCAGCTCAGTGATTTTAACCTATAGCCGAGGTTAAGAATCACTGTTCTAGACTAACAATATCTACATAGAGCACACATTGCTCCAGGGCTCCAGAAACTAATCCATAAATAAAGGACATTCACAGGAATTTTGTTAATACACATATCTTAGTTTAATACTTAAAATTTTAATAAAATATTATATTTAAAATATACATACTACTACTGTGGCATTAGTATATAGTAGCACAAGTAAAAAAAACAATGAAAAATTTGTATTAAATAGGAAAATGTTTCTTTCTACTTAGGCATGCAAAAACCAAATAGTCGGGATCTCTGCTGAATGCTCTTATGCTCTGTATGCTCTTATGTACACAAATGTCTAATACCTGATCTTCTCTCACTCAGCCTGCAAGTTTTGCTGGGCCAAATAATTATTCCACTCTTGTTCACTTCTGAATGACCAAAAATTAAACAAAACAAAATATTAACTTTATTGACTTCGAATTTCCCAATATATATTTCAAGATGATCATTATACTAAGTAATCTATAAAAATTAAGTAGAAATTCTTAATGCAGCTTGCAGAAACTATGGTTTATCTCCAAGATGTACAAATTAATTTCTCTCCTTTTCATCCATATATTTTATGATGAAATGATATCCCTTTTATCTGAATATCTAAGTCTCTCTTCATCTATGAGAATACTTTTTTTTTCTTTTTTGCCTGGCAAAAATTCATTTAATTTGCAAAAGATGATTAAAACATGGCTCTTCTTTCAAATATTTCAGGATTTCTCTAAACAGTATGAATTGAATGTCTATCAGAGCATTTATCACATTATACTGCAATTATTATCATACACGTTTATTTGTCCTCAGTAAACATTAAGATCCTCAAAGACTAAAATTGGCTTGTTCATCTTTACATTTTCCCAATATTTTACAGTGAGCTAAATACACAACAGTGAGTTAATGTAATATGTTTGCTGGATAATTTCATTTAGTTTTCTCAAAAATATTATTGATTCCATGCTACATGCCAGACACTCATACAGGTACTATGAAAATAAAAATACAAAACTAATTTCTTATTATTTTTAAAAAACGAATGTGTGATTTTTTGTTATAAAGATGATCAACAAAACTAGCCATTATTCAAACCAACAAAAACCAACTCAATCTTTTCTGACCAAGATACCTTCTATGTACTACACAAATTCTGTTTTCTTTACATTAATATTAATTAATATAGCAATTCTAAATGTCTATAGTTTAATTACATTTGCATAACAGTGATCCTAAGGAAATCCAAGACTCTAAAATGCTGCCTCAATCAAAGATTAAGTTATGTTTATTATACTCTTAGGTTCTACTAAATTTTGTAATGTATTTTATAGTAGTTTTGGTACTGAGTACTGAACACAAAGGCATCTTATCACTGACCTATAATACTAGTCTTTATCTTTTATTTTGAGACAGGGCCTCATCAAGTTGCTCAGGCTGGCCTCAAATTCACAATGCTGCTTCTGCCTCTGCCTTCCAAGTTTCTGGAATTACAGGTGTGTGCCACCATACCCGTCTGCATATTTTAATTTTCTAACTGCAAGAAAATTCCAGACTTATGCAATGACAGTGCCGGAAGAGATAAATTACTCAATTCATAAATGGGTAAACAGATTCATAGGAGTAAAGGTCTTTATAAAGTCCCATAATTAGTTATTAACTGAGCCACTGGTACAAATCATACTTCCAAATACTGATTTTTAGCACTTCTCAAACTATACCAAATTCTCTTGGTAAACTAGGATATCTAATCCTAGACTACATTGTGAATTGTACTTCACTGTCCAAGGAACAGGCTGTCATTATGAATAAAATATTATTTCTCTTTGTTTACATGTAGTGAAACTTGAGAAATATAAAACATTATTATGGCTCTATGAAATATTAAGTGGTATTGAACTAACATCTTTTTAAGCAACTAAAGAAAATGTGATGGTTAGGGAATGGTACATGATTACAAAAAAGATATTCTGAATAATAGGTCTATAATTCCTTAGATATAATAACTTATGTAAGCATAATAACACATAACACCTATAAAAAAATTTATCTAATTATTAACTTAGAGATAAAAGTTGCAGCATAAATTTGTTTAGGCTGAAAGTGAATTCACTGTTAAAACACCCACTTACTATTCAATGCAACAGTTTTCTCATCTGTAAAACAGGGACATTAGTAGTGATTATTATCTTTTATAATTAAATGAGATTACTTATATAAAGCCCAAATGTCATGTCTGGTATATTCTGAAACACTAAAAGTTTTAACCATAACTATTTTTATCAAAAACATAAGAATACATTATAGACAAATGCTTTAGAATACAAAAAGAAGCAATTCAATTATCGTTTGAAGTCTCTATCTATATGGCCTAAGGAAACATTATTTAGTCTAGATACAGAATACATGATGACCACATACCTATGAATTACTAAATTATAATAACCAAGTATGAAATTCACCTAGAAAAATTTACTAATAAACTTAAAAATAAACTGTGGAGAAAAAAGACATATTCTTCAGGAAACAATGAAGTTCTTATGACACAAGGAATAAATGAATATTTGTCTACAGAAAAATACCAATAATTTCTTGTAAAACTTATTTTGCATAGGTAAATTTTGTCTAAATATTAAATTATACTTACGCCTTCCTTCCTTTTAGAATAATCTTGGATGCCTTTAGTCATTTGCAGCTATAAGGGTTACTTACTCAATAATTCCCAAGGCGTTCTTGTGTGTGGGCTTCATTTTTTCATCTACAGTGTGAACATGTTCATCTGGATAATTGCTAAGTTCTTGTCCCATTAGATACTGCAAAATTACTAATGAAGTACCACCCTGAACAAGTTCACAGGTTATTCAATGGGACTGAAATGCAGCTCACCTTCCACCTGTCATGCTGTGCTCAGGGATGTGACCACCAAAAGAAGAGAGTTTTTTGCAAAAATTGCAAAGGTACAGACTGAGATTATAATACCATATAAAAATGAAGCACACCATAAATATGTTGTGGCAAATTCAATCTTAAATTTCTCATTGTGTTAATCTGGCAAAAATTAAAACTCCTTTAGGTCTTTTTCTTTCATATCTGTACTTATTTTCTCTCATTCTTAAAACAGTGCAGTGGGGATGCTAACTATCAGTAAGGTGTCAGACTGCCTCTCTTTTTAAGGATCCAAGGTAATACCAGTTTACCAATTTCCCCTGCAAAAAGGCTATTACACAACTTTTACTACATCACCGCTCTCGAGACATGGAACTGTGGGTTACTTATTTAATAACTTTTCAAAACAACTGTCTTTGCCTTCTTATTTGTGCTGCTCCTAATATATACCTGCTTGTATATATGATAATGAGACAAATGTACTCACAAATTCTGCCTATGATTCGATTCCTTCTTACATGAAGATGAATATGTAAATCATTCCTTACATAGTACTATATTTTTTCTTACAATCTGGTTGGAGATTAACCTGATTCCAATTACTCCTACAATTTGCTATTCTTAGTAACCCCACATATGTCCACCTTATATTTCACTGTGTTTATCCTCTGTATACTTGCATTTATTAAGACTTGTTTTGCAAGGTATAATGAATACATAAATGCCCTTGTCAAATCATGGATGCATATTTTATTTAGCTTCCTTCTTAGCTCAGTACAGTTCACCACAGGTCGTAGTCAGTGAAGGTTGTTGGTTCTCAACAGGTAAATTTGCTAAGTCAAAAATCAGGACTAATATTTTTAAATGCTAATAAAAGCACCTCATTATCATTATGAAACATTTTAACAATGATACATAAACAGCATTAACGTGAAGAGTATTTATTTTTAAAAATATAAATCAGTTGAAATACATAAGAGCACAGGTCCTATAGTCAGTCTTCTGGTTGGAAATTGGTTCCACCATGTACCACCCACTGCTTTTCTCTGCTACCTTTATCCTCTTTAGAAAAGTAAAGTTACTAATATTGTCTATCACACAAATTTGATGTGCATGTATCTTAGAAAAGTGACTTATTACTAGTGCTCTCTGTGCTACCTATATTATGTAACCAAGTTTAATATGAGCAATAACAACAGAAAAAAAATGTTGAAATAATGTTTCATAAAACAAATTTCAGTGCTGGATGCAATGACACATGTATGTCATCCCAGTACTTGGGAAGCTAAGGAAGAAAGATTGCAAGTTGGAGGCCAGCCTCAGTGAAACAGGTAGACTCTGTTTCAAAATAAAAAATGAAAAGGCCCGATATGTGGCATCCCTGGGTTTAATTCCCAGTACTGAAAAGCAAACAAAAATAAAACAAACAAGAAAATGAAAAAAAAAAAAAAAACAAGCTTCATTGAACTTCAGGAATTACTTCTCAATATACCATCAGCCAACTGGTATAGTCACAAATCATGATCACAAATCGTGAGGAAAATGCAAATCAAAACCATAGTGAGCATTACCTTTTTAATAATACTATTATTAAAAAGAATAAAGATGACAAGATTGGTGAGAAAGCACAGAAAAGGGAACTCCTGCACACTATTGGTGGGAATATGGGTTAGTCCAGCCATTGGTAGGAAATAGCTGAGGCTCCTCAAAATATTGAAAATAGAATTATCATGGAACCCAACAATTTTGCCATTGGGTATATATTCAAAGGAATTGCAATCAGTATGTTAAAGAAGTATCTGTATGACCATGTCCATTTTCACAATAGCCCCCCAAATAGCCCCCCAAATAGAAACAACCTAAGTATGCATCAACAGATGAATGGATAAAGAAAATTTGGGACATATTCACAAGGGAATGTTATTCAGCCATAAAAAAAATGCAATCCTGTCATATGCAACAGCATCAATGGAAATGGAGGTAATCATGTTAAATGAAATAAGCCAGACACAGAGAAGTGCTGCATAATCTCACTTTAGACGTGCAATCTAAAAAGGTTGATCTCACAGAAGCTGAGCGAAAAAATGGTGGTGACCAGAGACCAGAGAGAATTGGGATAGGAAAGGAGGGGGAAACCTCTATTAGTGGTTCAAAGTTAATTAGGAGTCAAAAAATCCTCATGTGAGTTGCACAATCGGGTGACTATAGCCAACAATACCGTGCACACTGGGCATTTCAAAAAGCTGTTGAGACAGTATATTGAAAGTTTTCACCATAAATAAATGATAAATGATTGTGGATAAGATATGTTTAACCTGATTTAAATATATATAATTAAATGGTACCCCTGTAAAAGGGATTATTTTTATGTTTTATATGTCAGTTTAAATAAAATTAAAAATCCATTCAGAATAAGAAAGAATTCTTGATATTCTTCTTAAAATCGTCAATAATTTAGGAATTAGTTTGTATTGGGATGAAACTATTCAATTTAATCTTTATGACAGCCTTAGGATCCAAGTATTATCATATTTACCACTTTGCAAATGAGAGATCCTCATCTTAGAGAGGTTAAGCAACTAACCACAGGTCACACAGTTAATAAAGGAACAATTCATGAGTAGAACTAAAGATTTATACTCTCGGGCTGGAGTTCCTGAACTAGTGGTTCGTGAACCTCACTTCATTTCAGAATTCCCTATAGATGGATTTGATAAAATGCAGATTCCTGGATCCCCTCATTTTTTATTAACTTACTCCAGTGAAAGATCTGAGAGTTTGGTTTCTGACAAGTTCCCATGTGATACTGATGTTCCTAAACCAAGAAACCACACTTGATGATCATTGTCCTAAATTATTAAGCATACTGACTTGACTGTTAAGTAAACTATAATAAAATTAATTAGTAATGTGTAGGCATAGAATAGTATTTCATGATTGTTGTAATATAACCACTCACAATGTACTAATGTTTGAGTGATATAAGACTTTAAAAGCAGTCTTTAATAGAGTCAAATCCAAGTACTATTTATTTAGTTGAAGTCAGATTTTTTTTTAACTATCCAATACTGAGTTTTGGAAGGGAGATGATACTGATTTGTAAGAGAATGAGTTCATCCAAGGTACATAATTAACATAACTACTTTCACTCTTGTGGAGTTTATTTTGTGATCTGCTGGTCTACACTGTCGTAATAAAAATACACATTTAAAACAAGCGATCAACTCTGTGTGGTTTTCCTCTAATAGACACTTATATACACTGATCCCAGAACAAAGTTAAAAATTTGAATTCAAAGGTCACTCTTAGGACTAGACTATCCAATATTGCCAAATAAAGTTTCTGACATCAAAATGCTGCTTCCCATTTTGGATCAATTTTACCTCCTTATTTTCTAAGAGGCATTTAGTATATTGATTTCCTCTGAAGACAGCCCTCTCCCTGTTACAATCTGAAATATTTCCAAAGCATCTAAATATTTACCATCTTGGTGGTGTTTCTTTCTTTTTGTTAAAAAGAGGGAAAAAAATGAACCTCAAGTCTTAAAGTATAGGACATTTGGTTTTATAATTGCAAAATATGAAGGTTTCTTGTTCAAACAGGTAAAACAGATACAGATAATAGGCAAAAATGGCTAACATTAAATTCTAAATTTATGTCACAAATTATTTGAGGAATCAGGAAAAAGTTGTGCCTCTAGTACACTAAAATTTTATAATTCCACAAATACATACATGATACTTAGAAAAGATTGCATACTATAAAATTTTAATAATGCCATGACTAGTTATAGTATTTAAGAGGGCAGACAAATGCCTCCACAACTTAAGGGAAAAGAATTATGAATGGGTTCATTTCACTAACCAAATGTGGGCTGGGCCAAATGCTAAGATATAAAAGATCAGTATTGTCATCCAAGATAATAAACCATCTTAGTAAGGTCTGAATAAAGTGCTGAAATCTATTTCTAATAAGTGTTGATTGATCTTGGCAAAGCTAGAGAAAACAACCACACATAACTAAAATTCAACAAGTCATCACTAGTTTTGTGTCTCGAGGAAACAGAATGAATAAGAGCAAGACAATCACTTTTAATGATGAAAATAGGAGAAAAAAATGAAGTTAAGATATTGATATTGATAATGGTATTTGTATTTCAAAAGCACTAATTTGGACCTAACTTCAGCTTTTGGCTCAAAGTTCCAAATGAAACTAGGGTACAAGTATGAAACAGTCTTTTAATGAGTAAGAATGAGGACTTTTCCATAATCTCTCACCACCTTAGAATAAAGAAGTAATAGATTCATTTTCAGAAATGATTTGTGACTGACATTTTGAGCAGCATGGGTTATACTTCACATACCAATAAAAATAAAAAAACACCTTTAAAATAGAAACAATGGGTGTCACTTATGGTCTCAAAAATCCTATAATCTTTTGTTTTTACTACATACTTTGGTAAATTTTAAAAGATCTGCCCTTTGTCTTACATATATTCCATTTTTCATACACTTTTGTCTTAAATGAAATCTGATTAACCTGAGAAAATGCTGGGAGGCTCTTGCCATCTCAGTTTTCCAGTGCTAGGAAGAAAGGCTAACATGCCCTTCTTGAGCTCTCTAGACTTTTAGTTCATGGATCATACACTCTTGAGGGGGAAAAAAAATCCCCACTCCTGAAAACAAGCTCAAGTCGTTCATACATAGAGCTGGCTATCGCATCTCATCACTTCCAGCCAGCACCACTAGGGATCAGGATTTAGACAATTCAATCCCATACATCCCCTCTATACCCTTCCAAATTTTAGGAACATCGGGGGAACATCTAGGAACGTCTAGTTCAACATCTATACTGAGGTCTCATACAAAAATCCTACTTTTTTAAAAAAAATCTTTGTAACAAATTTAATTTGCACTCCACTGTAGCCCTATCCACATGCCAGGAACCTCGACAAAAACCGGAGGCTGTTTGAACTCCAAAAGATAAAACTCTAAATAAATCTCTTATACCTCTGATAGCCTATTTTTCTAGTTTGCTTCTTCTTACTATATCTAGTATCAGGACACTAAAATTTGCTAAAACTTTCAGATTGTAGATTGTAGATCTGTCCCAGCCTCACTTTTTTTTTAAATAATTCCCCTCCTAGACTTACAGCTTCTCATATGCAGCTTGGAATTTTAGATCCATTGCTTTAAATATTTGTATCGGTAAAGACTCTCAGCAGCAGATTGCCAACATTCTCTGCTCCATTAGATTATCATCAACAACCACCACCACCAAAGGAATTATCTCAACAGCAAAGAACGACAAGTTTTAAGATAAGGAAGCTTCAGAAATTGTCCCTTCTCCAGGGCAGCAATGTTCTTCAAGGCCCCTGTTTCTTTCCATTCTCCAGTATTCACCCTTTATGTTTGCTTCCTCTTCACGGTTGAAAGATGGTGACTATAATTCTAAGTCTCACATATAGTAAAAAATACCGAGGGATAGAGTGAGGAGGGAAATGCCATCCCAGACATTTGAAGTATCCATCATCAGACTTCATGGACAAGAAAGGGTTCATACATAATTTCAAAAACAAGTACTGTAAAGGAAGTGGGCTAACATACAGATTTACCCTGGTGGTAGTAAGAGGTTCATGCTTCCCTAAGTCTTGCAGAAGAGAAACAGGCAGACCAGACCAAACACTTTTAATTGAAAGAATGGGAAGGAGAGTGGCTGGTAGACTGCACACAGGAAGGATTTGCTCCTTTATTTCCCTGTCAATATTCATTTCTCTGTTGCTATTCTCATTCCTACAATGCTTCACACGAACCCATTGTGGGGTTAGGTAAGTATCAGTATAATTATGGTCCTACTCTCTCCTGTAGATTAATAGAGAGACTCAAGCCAATTGGCTTAATTATCTAATAAAAAGAGCAGCATGGCATATTAGAAATAGGACTTTATTTCAAATAAAATTAAACCACAGAATCTCACTCTCATAGTTAAAGCTCTGACAGTGACACTTCTGTCACCTGGGAAAGCCATCAACTTTGGAAACCAATATGCACAGGTGAATGTATCCTGAATCAAATGAAGTTGAAGCTTCAAGGCCCTTCAAAATTTGCTGCTTATGCATTCTGACATTGTATTAATTTGCTCTAAAAAAAAAGACTTGAAATTTTTATGAACTTCAGACCCTAAAATCTGCATCTGCCTCTGTTAATATATCAGCTTTTTTTATCTGTACTCTATCAAGCACGTCACTTACCTTTCTATCCACCTCTTTCATTGTGTTAAAAATTGTCCTACCTTTCTTGCAAAACCGTGATGAGGATCAGAAATACATACAAAAAACTGCTATGTAGAAATGTTCTGTGTAATTATTATAGTCATCGATATACAGTGTTCTCTTGTGGCTGCTATTTTCCAGCAAGACACTACTATTGCATCTGTTCCTGCCAGTTTGTCTCCAGGATATGACAAGAGCTAAGCTCTAAATGAGCTGAGCAGTCCCTGATTGCTGTCCAGAGTACCCCTTCAGCTGCAGGTGTTTTCCAGTTATCTGCTGTGATGTTACATTGCTCCAGGCTGTGCTACAGGGGACCCTCTTAGGGTTTCATCTGTCTGCCATGTGCTCCACTCCCTTCCAGCCCTGGGGAGTTGACTTTCATGTAGGATGGTTTTTACTTCTCAGGATTGCATGAATCCTGAGACCTCACTGTAGAAAGCATGCCCTACCATCTGGTGTGAAGTGTGTTACTAAGAAATGCTGATAGAATTTGTCTCATAATTGAATGTGGTGATGGTAGGTGTCATTTCCATAAACAAGACTAGACAGCACAATGGCTTCGTTGACTTTAATTTTGG
Organism: Urocitellus parryii; assembly: GCF_045843805.1. Classification (NCBI taxonomy): domain Eukaryota; kingdom Metazoa; phylum Chordata; class Mammalia; order Rodentia; family Sciuridae; genus Urocitellus; species Urocitellus parryii. Next base: position 3,777,362 of record NW_027554068.1, read on the forward strand.
TCTGGAATGTGTTTCTTTGTTTTCATCATCTTGTCATTCTTGCAAATGTTATGAGTTTTAAAATATGATTTATCACTTTACCTACTAATGTGCCATTATTAGCTACCAAGCTGCTGAAGTAGCAGAATTGGATAATAAGCAATTTCACAAGTAATTATGCAGTCATGAGGTTGAGTGTATCCAAGTGCTGCAAAGGTTGGGTGGACAATAACAAGTAGAAAAGTACAGGGTGCAGGGATGAGCAGCCTGTGTCACAAAGAGAAAGGAATATTCCTGTACGGGCCACCCCATACCACTGAAGAGAACAAACATTTAATGTTAGGACTCTAGACAGGAAAGATTCTAGAGTAAATTCATTTCCTTCCTCTCATAGTTTATATTGATTAAAATGAACTTACAATCAATATTAATAGTGTCCACTATCTGTTGAGCAAACTTATGAGTAAGTAATAATATCAGTATTTTATACAAGAAATAGTCTGAAAGTTGTTATCAAATAGAACTAGCAACTTGTGGGAGTTGGACTGTAAACATGAGTTCATTAGATTCCAAAAGCTTCATTTTAGTTCACTTTTTTTTTAACATTGAGTTCATAATAAAAGTTCCTAAAGAGCTAAAAAATAAAAAGATACTGATGCCTGTCATGTTCACTAGCCTGGACTGGGAATCTGGTTTCCTCCATTTAAAAATTATTCTGCAGATAATTCTGGTGCACACTTTTAATTGTAACACTTTGGTTATACTTAGACTTACAAGAATAATCATAAAATGTCACTGAAAGAGACGGCAAGTAGGCGGGCAGAAATCTCCTAAACCTGGGGTCTGAATGCCAGTATGTGATTTAACCATTTTTTTTCTGTTGAAATATGGCAGAACAAGGTTCTTCACTGTGCTCTGAGTGACACGTAAACCATCAATGTCAATTGGGTTATTCACTGAACCCTAGAGACTACAGAAGACTCCAACATGCAAATGCTAAAGTTGTAGTATGCTATATATTGGGAGTTGAAGGTAAAGAAAAAAATATTTGGCTTTTTAAAAAATCTCAAGGTGCTCATTCATATGGATTTGTGAACTGATATTCACATATAAAATATTCTTCATAAACACAGGTAATTCCCTGTAGCCAAAAAGAGTCAGTCATTGAAACATATTTTTTTTTCTTCAAGGAAAAAACATTCAATTATTTTAAAATACATAAATTTAAGTATATTCACTAAAGAATTATATTTTAACTAATCTGTCATTCACCAAAGAGGAAAATGGTATTATTTTGTGACTTTTTATAAAACTTAATGTTTGACCATATTTTCTATTTTCTTTTTTATTTGTTCTTTTTATATATACACAACAGTAGAATGTTTTGTGGCATATGTACATACATGGATTACAGCTTATTCTTGTGGTTGTACATGTTTGTCGCATTACCCTGGTCATGTATTCAAATACAAAGATAGGAAAGTTAAGTCCAATAAATTCTACTATGCTTCTTATTCCCCTACCTGACCCCCTTCCCTTCATTCTCCATTGTCTAATCCAAAGGACTTCTATTCTTCCCCTCCTCACCCTCACTCTCCTTTGCTGTGGATTAGAATCCACACACCAGAGAAAATAGTAGGCCTTTGGTTTCTTGGGACTGGCTTATTTCACTTAGCATGATGATAGTCTTTAGTTCCATCCATTTATCAGCAAATGCCATAATTTCATTCTTCTGTAAGACTAAGTAATATTCCATTCTGTATATATACCACATTTTCTTTATCTATTCATCTGTTGAAGGGCATGCAGGTTAGCTCCATAGCCTAACTACTGTGAATTGAGCTGATATAAACATTGCTGTGGCTTCATTACTGTAGTATGATGATCTCAAATCCTTTGGGTATATACTGAGGTGTGGGAAACTGGGTCAAATGGTGAATCCATTCCAAGTTTTCTGAGGAATCTCCATACTGCTTTCCAGAGTGGTTACACCAATTTGCAGTTCCACCAGCAATGTATGAGTGCACCTTTTTCCCCCTACATTCTCGTCAATATTTGTTGTTACTGGCATTCTTGATAATGGCCATTCTGACTGGAGTGAGAGGAAATCTCAGTATAGTTTTAATCTGCATTTCTCTAATCACAAGAGATGTTGAACATTTCATATTTTTGTTGACCATTTGTATTTTTTCTGTGAACTGCAATTTTTCTAAATATAATCAAAGACCTATACTCCATTCCTAATCTCAAATTTACAAAATTAATATTTAAAAAAAGCATAAAAATATAAAAATAAAGAACAAATTGGGAGGTAGTTCAAGAACCCACACTGTGGTACCCAGCTACTTGTATTGGACTCGTGGTTCCGGTCTGAGCCACCTAAGTCAACAAGGGCACTCACTGAACTTCACCTTACCTTAATTTTCCTACCAATAAAATGGAAATAATAATCATTATGCTAATTTCATGGCATTATAATATACTATTATGTAAAACAAAAATATATAAAATGAAAATATTTTAATAGAACAGAGATATTAAATACAAATATGTAGTATGCACTATATAAATGTTGATTATTCTCACTGATATTTTAAATATATCAAAGTCCGATTTCTAATAGAGGAGTATGAGACTTCAGAGTTGGAAGGGGCCCCTTATTTTGCAAGGAGGGAAAGGAATGCTATCCTGCATTTGAGAGTCAATTTGAGAGTCAATTGCACAGTAATGTTTAGAAGATAATGTGCTGAATAAAACAGAGTAGTTCTATTGCAATGACATTCTTTACCAATGACAACATTTTTGGAGCTTTAAATAGGAAAAAAATTTAAATCACTCATTTAAATATTTTTCCAGAAATGTATCTTATAAACAGCCTATTACAGTACTTGTAATTATATTTAACAGAAAACAACCCATACTGAAAATTATTCAACTGAAATTATGCCAAGTGTTCCAACTATTGATGCATTATTTATATTTTCTTTACAGAAAACAATTTTTGGCCGGTAAATACATAACATTGCCTTCAAATACTGTTATGGTTTGGATCTTACATGTTCCCCCAAGACCCATATGCTGAAGGCTTGGTTGCCAGCCTGTGGTGCTACTAAGAGATGGTAAACTTTTAAGAGGTGGTGTTATGATTAAGATGTGAGATGACCCCCCAAAACTCTTGTGTGAGACAATTCAAGAAAGTTTTGAGATGAACTGATTGGGTTATAAAATGATCAAGCTAATCAGTTTATTAACCTGGATAGGGATTAACTTGGTAACTGTAAGCAGCTAGGATGTGGCTGGAAGAGGTGGGTCCCTAGGGGAGTGCCTTTGGTATTTATTTTCCATCCTTTGTTGAGCATAGTTCTCTCTGCTTCCTGGTGCCATGTTCCTTCCTGCTTTCCTCTTGCCACACCCTTCTGCCGTGGTGTTCGGTCTCACCTGGAACCCCAGGAATGGAGCCAAATATCTCTAAACTGAGACCTCTGGAACTGTGAGCCCCCAAATAAAAGTTTCCCACTCTAAAATTGTTCTTGCCAGGTCATTTGGTTGTAGCAACAAAAAGGCTGATTAAAACAGGCGGGGTCTACTGGAAGGAAGTTAGGTTACTATGGGCATGCCATTCATGGGGTATTGGAACCCCAGCCTATTCCCCCACCCCTGCTTCCATGAGGTGATCAGCTCTTTCTCCACCTGGTCCCATGATATACATACTACTACTATGCCACCACAGGCCCAGAGACACAAGGCCAAGAGATCATGAACTGAAACTACTGAAACCTAGCACCAAAGTAAACACGTCCTTCTTTAAGCTCTTTATTCTAGGCAATTCTTCATGGTGAGGGAAGGTGAGTAACACTATCTACCCTAGATAACACTATTGATTTAACCTTATTCTCTAACTACAAGTTTGTTTGATGACACAAGAAAAATAATGAAAGAAGAAAGCAGAATACCAACTCATACTCAGGCATTCTTTTATTATCCTATTGCTAAATATGAAGCTATTTCTCAATGCAATCACACATTCTTTTAAACACAATCTTGAAGGCCAAAGTTATAACCTCCCCCTCCCACCAAGGAAATTGGGTAACATTCTGGTTAATGAACCATATTTTTTTTTGACATGAAAGTTTCAAAAATATTTCACAGCCTTCAAAAGTGGCTTGTCATATACAGGTAACACTGAGACAGGGAACCAGATGCCATCTTTATTGAGATATCAAAAAAATAATATATTATAGAAGAAAGAAGATAATGCCAAGGTCATTGTCATAAGGTAGTACAATGTTTTTATGGGAAACATGAATGTAGTATGAAGATGGTTTATAATTATGTATAAGACATATCACGGGGAGTTAGAATAGAGTACAATTCTAAACCAAAAAGGGGAAAAGGCCAATCTGCAGCTGCTGAGGTAAGTTTAAAATTGGCACAGAGAAATGTTAAGGTCTATGTTATTATAAATGGGAGGGGATTTCCAGATCAGCCTTCTATGGAAGATAACTGTTCATCACCAAAAAGAGGAGCCACCCAGACATAACCCCAAGAGTTGGGGAAGAGACACATAGGAGCAGAGCAGATCTTTGACACTACAAAAAGCCATCCCCAGGAAGCAACTTTTAATGCATTAATGATGCTGAATTTAATCTGAACTTCTAATTCATTTTTTTAAATTTCATATTTTTATTGGTGCATTATAGTTGTACATCATGGTGGGACTTATCGTTACATATTTTGTACATGCACCCAATATAACAATATAATTTGGCCAAATATCCCTCCACAGCACTTTCCTCCTCCTTCCTCTCCCCACCTGCTTGTTCCTTTCCTCTACTGATCTCCCTTGATGTTCACAAGACTGCCATGCCACCAAAACACCAACTTGATTTTTCTTTGTTCTCTCTAGCTTCCACCTATGAAAGAAAACATAAAAACCTTGACCTGAGTTTGGCTTATTCACCTAACATAATCTTCTCAAGTTCTATCCACTTCTAGCATAGACTTTTACTAATTTTGAATCTCAATTCCACCATATACTAGCAAATGTGCTCTTCACAAGTTATAATACCTCTTTTTATCTTTTCATCATCATTACGAAATGGAGAAGATAATAGTAGTAGCTACCTCATGTTGTAGTCATGAAAAACAAATGAAATAATGTAACACAATGTTTGAGATAAGACATCACCTATGTTGGTAATTTATTATTTGTCTAATAATCAGACATGAGCAGACAAAAATAATAGGGAACATGTTCCCAGTGTATATGAAATATTTCCCTTAGCCACATCTGGCTACAAATTTGACCAATGAGAGACATAAATCAATGAATCCCATATAGTATTGGTACATACACACACACACACACACACACACACACATACACACACACACACACCTTTCTTAAGTTGTTTACAGTGCAATAAATTGCCACCAAACACAGAAAGTAGATATCCCAAGCCACTGTATGCAAGAGCCAGCTGAACATCCTCACTTGATGCCACATAGGTATTCTATAGACTCATCAGATTTAAAAGTGAACTTCTAATCTTTCCTGCCTTCTATCTTTTACTTTGCCTATTTCTGTTGTGCCCATTCTTACTCCATCACGAATTTATGTTCAAATCCTTCCAATGTACCATCAAGTCCCAATTTTAATTCTACTTGAACTCTCAACATTGTACGGTTTGCTAAAACTCTTTCATTTTTTCTTCCTATTGAGTTACGGCAACCAACTTTCTAGGTCTCCAGACTTGAACCTCTTTAATTTCTCCTTCTCTCTGCAACATACCTGTGTTATCTAAATGGATATTTGAAAATTTTCACTTCCCTCTTTAATATGCAAATAGATTTTTATTACTTTTAAAAAGAATGATAAAGTCCTTGGCATAATTTAAATTTTATACTTTGACCATTTTAATTTCTAGTCTTATCTCTCATCTTTCAATCATTTACTCTATGCTTCCACCATCTGAACCAGTTTTCACCTATGTGTTCTTTCGCTTAGCTCCTATTTAGTATCTCCTCCTATTAAAGTTTTCCCTAATTCCCTCTAACTCTAAGACTGGTCTCTCTCTCTCTCTCTCTCTCTCTCTCTCTCTCTCTCTCTCTCTCTTTCTCTCTCTCTCTTTCTCTCTTCTTTTGCACTGGGGATTGAACACATGGGGCACTTTACCAATAAGTTACATCATCCCCAGATTTTATAGTTTTTATTTTCAGACAGGGTCCCACTAACTTTCTTAAGGGCTTGCTAAGTTTCTTAGGCTGACCTTGAACATGTGATCTCCTGACTCAGCCTCCTGAGTGGCTAGAATTGCAAGCATGCACCACTGCATCTGGCTGACAGGTAACTGCTTATGCTATGGTAGCAGTCGATATTTCTTAAATTTCTTAAATTTACCTTTAGCCACCATAACTGCATGTTTAAATGAGCTTCCCATAAGACAAAAAGCTTGCAAAGAATAGCATCATTGTCATTGTTCACTGGTATATTGTTAACTCCTAGCCCATTTCTAGTCACACAGTGTAGTAGAACATCCTGATTTGTGGTCCTGATTTCTGAAGTTTCAGTTACCTATGGTCAATCATTCTAAAAATATTAAATAGAAAATTCCAGAAATAAGCAATTCATGAATTTTAAATTTTGTGTCATTTCTAAGTCCTGCTCAGGATGCAAATCATCACTTTGTCCAGTGTATCCACAGTGTATAAGCTACCTGTTGTTTACTCATTTTTTAGCCATCTCATATATCAGATTGGCTGTTGTGGTATGAGAAAGTTTGTGTTTAAGTACATTTACTTTACTTATTAATGGCCTCAAAGCACAACAGTATTGATGTTAGCAATTTGAATATGTTAAAGGAAAGTTGTAAAGTGTTTCCTTTAAATGAATAAGTTAAAGTAAATAAGATATTCTGAGAGAAAACATTAACATTTTATGAAAGTATATCATTTTAATTATTCTATTATAAATTGAACTTTATCATGAGTATTATATGTATAGGAAAAGTATATCATGAGTACCATATGTATGTATGTATGTATGTATAGTCTATAGTATTTATAGGCTTCAGCACACACACACAAAATGTCTTCAAAGATTACCATTAAACAGGGACAAGAGGTGGGAGGGAAAGGGAGAGAGAAGGGAAATTACATGGAAATGGAAGGAGACCCTCATTGTTATACAAAATTACATATAAGAGGAAGTGAGGGGAAAGGGAAAAAAACAAGAGAGAGAAATGAATTACAGTAGATGGGGTAGAGAGAGAAGATGGGAGGGGAGGGGAGGGGAGGGGAGGGGAGGGGAGGGGATGGGAGGGGGGATAGGAAGGGCAGCAGAATACAACAGACACTAGTATGGCAGTATGTAAAAACGTGGATGTGTAACCGATGTGATTCTGCAATCTGTATACGGGGTAAAAATGGGAGTTCATAACCCACTTGAATCAAATGTATGAAATATGATATGTCAAGAGCTTTGTAATGTTTTGAACAACTAATAATAAAAAAGAAAAAAAAAGTCTTCACACATCCACTGGGATTCTTATATCACTAGGGGATAAGAGAGGACTACTATAAATATCAAAGGGAATGAATTTCAGCATGTTCACTTTCCATAGTGGTTGTTTAGACATTTTCAATTAACCTTCCTATTATCCTTATTTTAAAACTCCGTATTGCTATGATATATACATGGAATGGGAAAGTGCCATCAACTGTTACAAAGGCTATGTGGCCCTTTGGAGTATAACAGCACCACCACCTGTGAATTTGCACCTTAGCTCAGCACATTCTAGCCTGCTTCTGAGATATGGTTACAGCAATTCAAAACAGACTATGTCCTAAGAGGATTTGTAACCAATCAGGAACAACTTCTTTAACCACTTTTCAAAGGCAGAGAGGTGACTTGTTTGTTTTTGAGTGCAGGTAGAGTTGAGGATGACAGAAATTACACACCCTTAATGTAATAAAATATTTGATTCTCTACAAAAATGAATTTGTTTTTCTCAAACACCACTAACATAACCAATTATAACCATAATGTGTCTTGGAATTATAGTAATGATTCGAAAGTAATGATCCTAAAGTAATCCTAGAAATCAGATATGTATTTCCAAATCATGAAATACTTACCATAAGATTGCGAAATAAAACAAGACAAAAAGTGACCTCTGGATATGCATGCAATGACTGTTCCTCATAATATGAGGAAGCAGAGAACAATAGTGTAATGTGCCACCAGCTCTTGTGATTTTTTTTTCAGTTTTCCTTTCTCTAAAAAAAAAAAAAAAAAACATTAAATAATCCAAATCAACTACAACTGTGAGAAGCCTGTGCTATTTTCCTCATATTTCACATGTGGAATTCAGTATAAAGAAGATATATGTTATTTAGAAAACATGGAAAAAATTCAGATAGATATAAAGGAATGAAGGATTTTTAAAGTATAGAATATGGTTCATTGTCATTCCAGTGTTACACTTAAATAAAATGCCTTTTCTTTAGCAAAACATACCATTGTTATAAAAAGTTACTTTTATTAATGTCTCATGGGCTCTAATATATTTTCATTTAAGTGTCAAGTATACTGCAGTTGATGCACCAAATACATAAAATTATTAGGGAGTAATGATAGATATTATCAAAATTTTTTGATTGATTCATACTTTGTTTACTCTGCATTTACTACCCAAAGCCACAAGCTTAATAGTTCTATTTATAAAAACAAAGTTAGGCAAGCTCAATGTGAAGAACAAATAAATGTGAACTCATTTTTAACTTGTGGATGCATGCACGCACACACATCTTTTTATTATCAGCATGCTCCCAAATTAAAATTGTTACCACATGCTAAGTAAACTTTTTCAGATGTTCAACAAAGGAGATCAAAAGAGATTTCATCACATATTTTTAGATCTCTGACCAAGCAAACATATAGGAACACAGACATGTCAAGACATCAAGTGATCCAAAAGGTACAGTAATTTGGAAATTTTCCGTTCAATGAAACTTCCAAGAAGAGTAGTTTAGTGTGCTTTCGTACTTTCCTAGCTGAAGTTTTACAGGTGAGACTGAGCTTGGGGATTTACTCAGTAGTTGCCTGGAGGCAAGACATGAGTGCAGACTAAGATGAAGAGGAGAACACCAATAAACTGAGATGAGAGGTTGCGTTCTTCTTGTAGATAGAAAAATCCCCAGACAAAGCATGCAGGTGGAAGGAGCATGTTCTATTTGAGGCTATGAGAAAAACAGCTTGAATGATTTTCTACCAGAATTCCCAGAATGACAATGTGATAGATAAAAATCATATGCTGGAATCTGATGATGTTACTGGAATCCTTTTTGCTTGCTACAAATTCTCACAGCTTGTCCTAAACCTCTTCAGTAGGTAGAGGAAATATAAAGGATGTGTGTGGGTCCATTCTCTGGTGTATAAAACTCAATTGATTTTACTTTTTTGTTCCATCCTTACCTATTCATGCAGTACATTACCAGGTTTGGGGCCATTTCTGAATCTAAGCCTAAGTACTACTCCAGTTTTTAAAATTGAAATTGAGTTTTCTTATTTTATTACCTTTTTTATTTTTTTCCGGTACTTAGGAACACTCGATACTGAGCCACATCCTCAGCCCTATTGGCTGAGGCTGGCTTTGAACTCTCAATCCTCCTGCCTCAGCCTCCCCAGCCAGGGGATTACAGGCAGGCACCACCATGCCCGGCTCTATCGCTTTTTAATCCCTATCTTGTTTCTCCACTTGGTGTCTGGTCATGGTCTTCCTTTTTCTCATCTCCTGGTTTTTCTCCACATTCAGCAACTGTAATTGGACTAGCACACCTTCTCCAGCTTCTCATGCGCCTCACCTGTCCCTGACCTGGCTGGAGCATCTCCTTTTTAACACTGTATGTGGCTTTACAGTAGGCACAGGTGTCTCACTCACAGTACAAGAGTGTTATTCTTGTTCTAGAAGGATTTTATAATATAATAGCTGTTATTAACCTTTCTCATATTCTTCCTCAGAGTAAGGTGTACTTTTTGATTATGTTTCTATTAAAGTATAATGTTAAGGGGCTGTGTTTAATAGCTCAGAGGTACAGCACTTCCTCACATGTGTGAGGTGCTAGGTTTGATCCTCAACACCACATTTAAAAAAATAATTAATTAAAGGTATTGTGTCCATCTGCAACCAAAAAAAAAAATTAAAAACATAACATTAAGTCCTGAAATACTTCTGGGAAAAAAAGTAGATGTATAAAGCCACTCAGAAACAAATCAAGACAAGATAACTAAGACAAAAAGACCCCATCAGTGGCAATCAGGAAATTGCTATACTTTTTAGAATCTCTTATTGGACTCTTAAAAGACATTAACGTATTATGAAAGAAAAGTAATGAACAAATTTAATAATATGCTCAAGAAAGTTAACTTGGAATGAAAAGGGGACCCCAAAGGCATTTCCCTCAATCTCAGAATAGTATGTTACCCTCAGCAGCAATAATAAAGCACTAATAGTAAAATAATACTAATCATATTTGTGAAGATGGCATACTGAAGGTTTTTGTTGTTGCTGTTGTTTTGGGTACCAGGGACTGAACTCAGGGGCACTCGACCACTGAGCCACAACCCCAGCCCTATTTTATATTTTATTTAGGGATAGGGTCTCACTGAGTTGCTTAGTGCCTTGCTTATTGCTGAGGCTGGTTTTGAACTTGCCATCTTCCTGCCTCAGCCTCTGGATGCCCTGAGATTATAGGTGTGGTGCCACACAACTGACCATGAGGTTTTTGAAAGATAATTTTAATTAAAAAAAAACACAAGTTGAAAAGCTGAACTCAAGAAAATATGAAAGTGTTCATGAAAAGAATGAATACTGAACCTCTTAATACCCTCTGCTTTTTGGTGGAACAAATGATTTACTCAGCTAAACACAGGTATAGAGAACTTATTACTGTGAGGCAGGGTATGGCTGTTCAAGGGCTTAAGGGAGTCAAATTATAGATCCAGAGTTTTATTAAAGGAAGTTAAAGACTGTGTCAATATATTTGTCAAAAAACTTCATGGATGTATCACCACAGAATGGATTCTGGATCAGTTTAATTAAGCATTAACATTTTTGCTGTTTTTGTTGAGATTTTGTTAAGCACAAATTTCTATATCAAATTATTTTCTAAAGCTCTAAGATTAAAATATAGAATACTCTGTTCATAATTTTAACCCTGAATCTTTATAATCAGATATATTCAGTATTTCAAAATGAAGAGTTTATATCAAAAGACACTGATTTCCAAGTTTAAAATTTCAAATCTATCTTCTTTAATAATTGTCTTTACAACCGTACCCTATTACTGCCACTAAAAAAACACATATCTGCAAAATGAAAATAACATAATTTTTTATAAACATTTAATTGGAAAAAATAATTGCTATAAATATGCTATATAAAATATAAATGAAAAACAAGTGGTTAGATGTAGATAATGACGTAATATAGAAAAGTAACAATAGTTCTAAATATAATATGGGGCACATTCTATATATCACTCTTTTAACAATTTTAATTTCTTTGTACAGTTACAACAAATCAGGATGAAACTGGTTTGAGAATAAAATGCCACAAGTAATTAAAAAATCAGAATATTCTGTAACATTGGGGGTTCATTTACATATATGAGGACACAACAAAAACAAATGAAGAGGAACCACTTCCTATGGGTTCATGAAGATATTTTTAAACATTTGATGTCACTTTACTAATCAATGTCACTTTTATATTAAAAGTGAGATTATATTAAACAGCATTTAAAAGATATTTTTTCTTAAACTGATCTACCCTAAAGAGGTCTCATACATGTCAAGTTCTTCTAAACAAGAGGCAGTTTTTCTGGCTATTATTTCTGTTACTTTGCAATTCTGCAGATGACTCAACAGCCTAAGTTACACTAGGAAGAGATTTTCCTGAAAAGCAGAGTAGTTTTACAGGGAGTGAGAAAGTTCCCAACTAGATTCAAAAGAATTTCATTTAATTAGAAAACTTCTCTAGCTAATTTGCTACAATAGCATGCTCCCCTCATAGACCAATTCTACTATCTAGCTGAAGAATGCACAGTTTATGGGGGAACATCCTCAGAGTGATACAAAATAGTGTCATTTGTCATATTACCAAGAACCAGAGAGAAAGCTTTCAAGATATAATCATTCCAATTTTCCAGGATATGCGAGGAACTCAAAATCTGAACATCAAAAATCCAAATAACCCACTCAATAAATGGGCAAAGGAACCTGTACACACACTTCACAGAAAAAAAAATACAAATGGCCAACAACTGTATGAAAAAATGTTCAACTCAGTCCAGTCAGAATGGCATTATCAAGAATACAAGTAACAGTAAATCTTGGCGAGGATGTGGAGGGAAAGGTACACTCACACATTACTGGTGGGACTTCAAATTGGTGCAACCACTCTGGAAAACATTATTGAGATTCCTCAGAAAACTTGGAATGGAAACACCATTTGACCCAGTTATTCCATTCCTCAGAATAAATCCAAAGAATTTGAAATCATACTCCTATAGTATTGTAGCCACCTCAATATTTATAGCAGCTCAATTTACAGTAATTAAGCTATGGAACCAACCTAGATTCGCTTCAATAGATGAATATATAAAGAAAATATAATACACACACACACACACATACACACAGTAGAATATTACTTAGCCTTAAAGAAGAAGGAAATTATGGCATTTGCCAATAAATGGGTGGAACTGGAGAATTTCATGCTAAGTGAAAAAAGCCAATCCCTCAAGACCAAAGGCTGACTGTTCTCTCTGATATGTGGATCCTAACACACAAAAGGTGGGTAGGGGGAGAATAGAAGTTAATTTGATTAAACAAAGGGGAATGTAGGGAAGAGAAGGGAGGATGGGAAAAGGAAAGACATAATGAATTGGATGTAACTTTTCTATATTCATATATGAATATATAACTAGTGAACTCCACATCATGTACAACCACAAGAATGGGATCCTAATTAGATTAAATCATATTCCATGAATGTATAATACCATGTATATCTAAAAAGAACAAATAAAAAATTTTTAAAAGATATAATCATTCCAACTTTTTTTTCAAAAGTACAAACTAGACAGCAAGATCTTCCACACATGGAGAGACATGTTTCAGAGCCTGTTCTAATCACTGGAAAACAACACAAGCCTAAAATATCACTTTGCCAAGGTATACGAAGAACAATTCAGGTTTGCTGGGCATGGGGGTATACACCTGTAATCCCAGCTACTCAGGAGATTGAAACTGGAGGATCACAATTTCGTAGCCAGTCTGAGCAACTTAGAGAGATTGTATCCCAAAATAAAATAAAAATGGCTCGTGATATGATTTCAAATATGTAATTTAAGATATGTCTAAGGAGTTGGACAGACTCATTAAGCTATCTGGTACAAAAGCAAAACAAAAGAAAAACAGATTACAGTTCAAAGATATACCTATTTTTGTTTATCAAGCTTAGTTAATTGTAATTCAATAAATATGTGACTTCAATCCTATAAAAGACTTTCATGGAAAGGTGGTATAGAAGGAACATAGACTATCCTCCTCCTCATCATCACCATCAATGACATCACCAACATTTTAAAGCCTTTTACAAAGTTGTTTCAAGTTTGTTCTTTCCTTTTGAAGGGGTAAAGTCTAAGCAGACAGATTCCATATAAGTTCTTATTTTATAGATGCAAAAATTGAAATACAGAAAAGGTATATAAACTCATGATGACATGATCCCAGACACATAGCCAGTAAGCATTCTGAACAAATACAGTTTTAGATAAAGGCTATTTCTACCCTGCTTTAGGAAGAACGTATTTTCTGCCTTTAATGAAAATACATACCCAATCTGTGAGCTATACTACCTTCTAATGGGAGAAAATATGCCATTGCAGATAAAACACAGGTATGGGGGCTGAGGTTGTGGCTCCGTGGTAGAGTGCTTGCCTATCACAAGTGAAGAACTGGGTTTGATTCTCAGCACCACATAAAAATAAAATAAATAAAATAAAGGTAATGTGCCCATCTACAACTAAAAATGTAAAAAATCAAAATTAAAATTAAAAACACAGGCATGTGCATTACATTCAGGGGCCTCAAGTTCACACTCCTCTGTTTCTTTGGTAAGCTGGTCAACAAGCATGATCCTAAGCTCCCTCATTTGCATATTGGAAAAATGCCTCTCTAACCCCCCTGCATATGGTTATTATGAAGATTAAATTAGATACATATGATGAGAGCTCTATGTAATATCGAAAACATTCTATAGGCACACACATTTTCAAAATGTTCCCTTTCCTCCAAACATTGAAACATTCTATTCTGAGAATATAACATTATGCCCAAGGGGATATATGCTATGGTCCTTGCTCATGACTAAAGAGAAAAAAAATTGTAATATAGAACAACATAATGTAAATAGGAGAGAACACAAAAATATGAGGCACCAATAGCTCTTAAATAAGATAGAAAATGAAGGGGCCTCCAGTAGTCACTTCCTGATAGTTATTTTCTGCCAGTAATTACAGTCCCCATAAGTTACTGGTCTTTTAATCTTCCACACAACATTCTTAAAAGGTAATTGTAACAGGTCTTATTTCTGAGATATTTCCATGAAACCATAAGTTCATGATCCTCATTTTCCCCCTGTAAGCTAAGCAGGGGCTGCTATTGGCAGGAGGAAGAGTGACCTCACAGGGACATGTCAGCCAAGGGACTCAGCTCTGGCTTAGCAAACCAGCAACACAAAGCGTAGTTTATTTGCAGAAAACCAAAAGTTGAAAAGGAAAAATATCATTGGATCTTTTCAGTCAAGGAAAATCTTGGTACTAGTGAGTGATAAGTTCTTAAATGTGTTGTGTTCATTTATAAAGATTTGAGACTGTATAAAGTGACACTGTGTGTTAAAAGGTAACAACATGCAGTTTGATTTTTGAAAACCTTTTGATTTTTTTTCCTCCACATAGGAACCACATGCACCTAAATCCTGTGTGTCTCTTTTGCTGTAAACTTTGGTTTCTTTAAGAGTACACCAAATCATTTTCTTCCAATGATTGTTTGTCAGATTTAATTAAAGCTAATAAACAAACCACCCAGCAGCACTTTGAAATACCCTTTCACAAATAATGTCACTAATAATACATCCTCCCTCCCAAATAATTGCATTTAGATTTGGTAAATACGATGAACTCTTATTTGGAGATTTTGTCTGTTTATTTTCCAGGATTTCTACTATTAACTCCTTTGTAAACCCAAGATTTCAAAGAAATGGAGTATCAGGAAGTCTTTTATTTTTTTCCCCTCAAATGTATAAGAAAATTTATTTTTATATTAAAAATTAAGTAAAGCAACTCTTCTTTCTCAAGCATTTTCACTTAAGATTTCGTCTTTCTTCCACTAACACATTTTCTGTGTATAGAACCTAATTAAGGAAAACCACAACAGTTGTTTGGGTTTTGCCAGTGGGAATGTTTCAAAAATTAATACTTCAAAGTAACTCCTTTCCCATTGCCTCACCCACCCTTTTTGGCAAAAGACTCCTTTATTAAAGCCACTGCCTGTCTGCCCCAGCGCACACACACACTGGAAGAAGGAGCTCTGTGAAGGAATAAAAAGTTCTGGGGAGGACATTTATTTTCAATTACAAAGGGTCTGAAATTCAGCAACTTGATAAGAAATTGGTTATCTGTTCCTTGAGTTAGCTCACTGTAGCAAGAACAAAGAGAAGAAAAAGAAAAAGAAGGAAAGAAACTAGGATTTGGCAAAAACCTTATCTTCTGGTGTCTTCCACTGGCTGGTGGCAACACGTGCTGTCACCACCATTGAGTGTCAGTGTCGGCTGGTTGGGTTCATCTGCTTGGGGCCTTTTCCCATTAGCTCAGGACCTTGTGGTCTTGTAAGAGCTCCTGGAAGCTTCAGGTTCAAAAGCCTCTTTTGGTCACCAGAGCTCCTTCTGCTTGTTCCTGTCTGTGGCTTCCTCTGTGTGCCTGTTTATGAAATGCCCCTTTCCAAGTAACCACGGACTGCTGGAACTTTTACAGGATTCATAATGATTCATTTGATCTTCAAATGCTTGGAAAGAATCCGTGTTGGTCCTGTCCGCTTTCTACCACTTGAAAGTCTGTCAGCCCAATTAACACATTCTCATTTCTGCTCTACCAGGGCTCTCTGTGGGAAAGTTTCTACCAAACCCAAGAGAAATTTACAATTTCTGAACCCCCCCCTTTTTTTTCTTTCCAAGTATTTACACTTTCAAAGGTTGAGAAATATCTTTGTCAAAAGATTACTTAGGACAAATTCCATCTCCCTCCGTCTTTTGTTTCTAAATGACATCATCCATATGAGAAAGTCACTAGAAAATGAAATATTATAAACCTTTTTCTTAATGCTAATATTTAACCACACAAATAGTGATCAGTGAGCCATGTGCAAAACAAATTTGATAATTTTCTGATGTACCTTAAATACCTTTCTTGAACTCTAAAGTTATCTTAAAATTTTAATTTTCTATTATTTGGTTCTTTTTATACTCATAATAGTATCTAAATATGAACAGGATTTAGGTTTGAGGATAAACCATTTCTAACATATTCATTATGGCATCTTCTTTTAGACTGACTCCAGTTCTCTTGGGGGAAATGCATCATTCATTATTATCATCAAATGAATATAATACCATTCAATATCTTCATGATTTTTAACTCATGCTGTTTTTAGCCTAGATTCTATATGTTGCAATATACCTTACCAATATATGCATTTTCATCCATCAACCATATTACAAAATGAAGAACAAAGCACATAATATGTAGTATAGTATAAGCATACTGTATTTTGGCCAAAGACATACTTGCACTAAAATTATAATTATCATATACCTATTTATATATCATATACTATTATCATATACCTATTTATATCATTATCATTATCATATACCTATTTATATATCATATACCTATTTATATATCATATACTCTATTTATGAAGGATTTTTGATAAATTATTAAAAATATTTTGGCTCACTATCTCTAATTTTTGAGTTACCTGTGCTGACCTTCATCCTAACCAATATGGCACCCAATTCAAATTTGAGGGGTCACTGAAAGTTCTGAGGGAGAAGAGGTGTCTCAGATGGACAACTAATGGGTGAGGGGAGAGGGTAGGCATGAGAGGGTGAACACATCATGATGAGGAAATGGGATACACATATAAGGAGAACAGAGCATGGCAGGCTCACACTAAAGAAACTTCGGAAAAGGTTTAAGTCTTCATGGAAGTGGCGAGAGAGTAGGTTCCAAGGGATGAGATGGCCACTAATATAAACAGGGCTGGATGAAGAAGGACTTATCAACCACTGCAAGAACTTGCTATTTGAGGAATTAGGAAGCCCCTGAAGTGTTTTATTCTGTTTTGTTTTTAACAGGGGAGAACCAGATCTGCATTACAGTAAGATTATTTTGGCAGAACATATGTAGAAGTTCATTTCAATGACACTGATATTCTTTTACACTGAAAGTCTTGTGCCAACTCACAACATGGAAGAATGAGTTTAAACAAACACTTTTGTACTAAAAGATATGAACTTGATATTATAAACCTCTGAATAACAATATCACTCAATTGCCCCTTTATATGTTCTTGAGTTCTAAGATGGAATTGGTGCATATAGTAACTTTGCAAACTAAAATTATATTAAATGCTAATTTACATAATGCATAATAAAGTTTCCTGCATAGTCATTAAATGATTTGAATATTCTAGGTAGGACAATGTAATTGTCTTAGTTTATATTACAAAAAAAGCTTTCTATATTTTTAAAATCAACCGTTAGACAGTTAATAGGGACACAGCACTTGCTTTTTAAGATTTATTAACAAAGCCACCTATAAATGAGAAGTACATACAGTGGTAGTAACAAGAATTCTAGAATATAAACGAGAAAAGGAAATTGTGTTCATTTTTGATTATTGTGTTCTCCACAGAAAATAATGTTACAGTTTAAACAATTTATATTTCCTCTATCTTCATACTGTTAGTCCTTTGTGTAACCTAAGGTATTTCCCAAAGAAACCAAAAATCTGTAGGTGATGAGGAATAACAGGAAATGGGCTGTCAGAGCAAAAGAAATTTCCTTCCTATAGGCAAATGAGGCTTTGCTATTTTTCATTCTATTTTAGTGAAAAATGTTACCATCTTTCACTGAACCTAAAATGCTATCAACTGTAAAACCTAGCCTGATTTCAGAGTTGTTGGACATGAATAAAAAAGACATAAGTGATTAAAAAAAAAAAAAAAAACACTAGCGCTACAGAAAAACTAAAGTCCCTAAGCAACTTTCTCACGGTCTTCTCAGAACCAACGCAATAATGAAGATGCTTGTATACAAACAAAAGCTTCTGCGAACATATGGTTGCATCTTCTTAAGCTTTAATTTAAACATTTGTATGCATACATACAGTATACGCATGTGCATTCATGCATGTGCAGGACACTTTGTGTATGCGCGTGCACGTGGGCATGCATGCAAAGACTGAATTTCCATGGGGTGGAGGGGAGGGTCGGACAGAGGAAATAAGAGGGAAAAATCTACAAGGCAATGAATAGCCAGAATGCCATACCATAATATGAAAATGAGCTATAGCATTCTTATTAGCACTAAGTAAAAAAAAAAAAAAAAACCATTAAAACCCAGTTAAAAAATATTAAGAAGATTTGTCTTTACAGTTCTCTGTCACATAACAATGACAGAACAGCAATAAATAATAATACTTTTATGGTGCAGAAACTAAAATTCACCCTTTTTTTCATGAGAGTTTATGAGAGTTTAAGTAAAATGAGATAAACATGTAGTAAGTGAATTTGTTGTGTAAAATAATTTATTTTATAAGCTATTATATGGTTTTCATTCTCACAAAAATTAACACTGCTTTCCCTGATCCATAATTGGGTTAAAAACAATGAAAATGAGTAATGTAATGTATATGTAAGTGTTAAGCTGAGCTAAAGACAGAATCACTGACATAATGATGAATAAAAATAAACTACAATGATTTTTAAGCTAAATTGTAATAATAACCAAAGAAGAGAGAGGCAAATGTCACAGTTTCAATGACTTAAAACATACTGTTAAAAAAAATTCTGATTTTAAAAACGGGTTGCATAATTCAGCACTCATGTTACAAGCAACTGTCCCAGGTTGGAGGGAGACGCAGGAAAATTTGGAACTAAAAATGTAAGACATATGGTCTTGATTGCCTTTCGTAGCTACGTTAAGAGTTCAGTGTATTTGTTTTTTAAAGATTGACTAGCTTCACTTAGCATAATCTGCTCTAATGCCATACATTTCCCTCCAAATTCTATGATTTTGTCATTTTTTAATGCAGAATAATACTCCATTGTATATAAATGCCACATTTTTTTTTATCCATTCATCTATTGAAGGGCATCTAGGCTGGTTCCACAGTCTTGCTATCGTGAATTGAGCTGCTATGAACATCGATGTAGCAGTGTCCCTGTAGCATGCTCTTGTTAGGGCTTTAGGGAATAGACCGAGAAGGGGAATAGCTGGGTCAAATGGTGGTTCCATTCCCAGCTTTCCAAGAAATCTCCATACTGCTTTCCAAATTGGCTGCACCAATTTGCAGGCCCACCAGCAATGAACAAGAGTGCCCTTTTCCCCGCATCCTCTCCAGCACTTATTGTTGTTTGACTTCCTAATGGCTGCCAGTCTTACTGGAGTGAGATGGTATCTTAGGGTAGTTTTGATTTGCATTTCTCTGACTGCTAGCGATGGTGAGCATTTTTTCATGTACTTGTTGATTGATTGTATGTCCTCCTCTGAGAAGTGTCTGTTCAGGTCCTTGGCCCATTTATTGATTGGGTTATTTGTTATCTTATTGTCTAATTTTTTGAGTTCTTTGTATTCTTTGATATAAGGGGAGTTAACAAGGACAGGGTAGGGACGAAGAGCTTGAGAAGAATATTTACATTAAACAGGGATGAGAGGTGGGAGGGAAAGGGAGTGAGAAGGGAAATTGCATGGGAATGGAAGGCGATCCTCAGGGTTATACAAAATGTCTTATAAGAGGAAAGGAGGGGTAAGACAAGATAACACAAATGGAAGAAATGATTTACAGTAAAAGGGGTAGAGAGAGAAAAGGGGAGGGGAGGGGAGGGGAGGGGAGGGGGGATAGTAGACAATAGGACAGACAGCAGAATACATCAGACACTAGAAAGGCAATATGTCAATCAATGGAAGGGTAACTGATGTGATACAGCAATTTGTATACGGGGTAAAAGCGGGAGTTCATAATCCACTTGAATCAAACCGTGTAATATGATGTATTAAGAACTATGTAATGTTATGAACGACCAATAAAAAAAAAAAAAAAGAGTTCAGTGTAAAGAAAAGCGTTCCAAACGCCAGCTTGTAAACTAAGTTTTTATGTGAAACTCTAATAAAACAGCAGCAGATGTTTCTATGCTATTAATTTGTTTGGGACATTTTTGGCTGGTTCCTTCCAAATCAACTGCTATCCCTTGTCCAACAACTGCAGCATTCATTTATTTTTTACACAAGGAGAAAGAGAGAAGGGAAGCGTTTCCTTTGGAATAGATAGTTCACCAATTGGTTGTATTCATGGGAAAGAGAATGGTTGCAGTTGTGCATTTCCCCCCTTAGAAAATGGTGAAAAGGTGCTTTTTTTAATTGGTGGACTAAATTATCCAGCCAAACCATTGCTGAAGTAAAAATAAAGTACTAGACTGTTCAAGAACATACATTGTGTAAAACAGCACAGACTCTAGCATGAAGACTACTTAAACAAACCTTGAATTACTTGATCTTCTAAACTTGCTTATACTGAGGTATATTACAGACAGATTCATTCTGGTGCTAAGTGTTGTGAGTAAAAGATCCTCACCTGGTAAAATGTTCACACTATCAGAGTCAATTCACTTGCATTCCTCCACTCCCACCTGTGGAATCAATGCTTGTTGCCCCCAAAGACCTTAAGAGGGGCTGGGAATGTGGCTCAAGCGGTAGCGCGCTCGCCTGGCATGCGTGCGGCCCGGGTTCAATCCTCAGCACCACATACAAACAAAGATGTTGTGTCCACCAAAAACTAAAAAATAAATATTAAAAAAATTCTCTCTCTCTCTTTAAAAAAAAAAAGACCTTAAGAGATCACCTTTTGACGGAGATTAGATAGACACATGGATAGACTGGATATATTCACACAGACACACACACTATGTATGTATATATACACACCGTATATGCCTTATTGATATTTATTAAAACATCAAGTTTTACCTCTAGAAAAAAAACAAACAAGATTTTTTAAAGTAAAAATATGCCTGTCCTTAACTTAGTCTTTCCTATTTCCAATCACTCTTCTGCCAGAGAAGGCAAAAACTGGAGAAAGAAGAGTCTGTTGATTCTTTCCAGTTGAGACACATGTGTGCACTCCTAACAAGTTCTGCTCTGTGACCAGGCAGTTTGCTTATTATGAAATTATACTCTATGACTGGTTTACTGGGAATTCAGTGTTAAGGATCATTCTCAGTCCATACAGCTTAATAATATCTTTCCAGATTACACAGAAATCCTTAATGGGATTCAAATGGAAGCCCCAAAGCCTATTACTCTATGAAATTACTCAGGCTACTGGCTAAAGTGCCAAAATAATTTGGATTTCAGTTTTGTTTCTCAAACAAATGTAATAAAGTATCATTAACAAATTCAACTAAAGCTGGTTCAAGTTCAAAAAGTCTGCACAGTCTAGTGTAATTAGAGAAGAGAAAGTTTTAAAGCCCTAATGGAATTTTCTATAATTCTCTCTTTAATTGGAAAACGTTTACTACTTGGAAGTATTTCTATGATATAAAAGCCAACTAACAAAGCAGTCTACCTTCTAAGACATTTTCTATTCATGATTCTACTCTGATCTTTTGACACCACAGCTGCTCTTCTAGTTTGTAGAAACAACTAAATTTTACAATACCTCTCAATTGGCCTGAGAATAAAATCCATGTTCTGGACTGAGGAGCACCTTTATGATCTAGCTTCTGTCCTACCTAGGGTCTTTCCATCTCTTGACCCCCACCAACACTCTGTGTTCTAGGGAGACTGTAGATTTTCAGTTCCCTAAGGGAATCACTATCCATTTAGCTACCAATTCAATGCTAGTGTATGACCTCCTCCTACACACCAAAATCTTAAGGGTTAAATCCTATTTGTCCTATCAGACTCAGATCAGAGACTCTTTTTGTTCTTCCTGCCATTTTTCCAATTCATTTCTTTGCACTGCTTTATCTCATTATCACTTCTATTGCTTTCTTTCTACTGTAAGGTGGGAAAAGGATCTTACTTTCCCATGCTCACACAGAACACAGTCCTAAACTTTTCTACAGCATATCACTTGTCAATCTCACTCAAGCTCCTGCCCCAGTAGCAACTCTCTAAATGTTACCATGAGATCTCCTAGCAAGGTGCCTGAATTATAGAAGTCCTTTGACAATGTAGGTGGACCCAAACGTTCTTTAGGACCTATACAACAATAGTAGAATTTGCTAGTAGGGGTTACATACACATCTAAATAAAAAATGGGTTTTCGAAACTTATCCCAAACTGAGTCTTCTGCCTTAAACTTCCTTTCATCTTCCTACAAAATTACATTTCTCTTTCACTCTTCCTTAACTCAAAAAGCCCTCCAATACTCCCATCTTAGAGTAAAAGCCAAACTGTCTAGGAGACTCTCCACCATTTATTCATCCCAGCCACACAGAGGTCCTAGCCATTCCCGAAATGCCTCAGGCAAGCCTCTTCCCTCAGGGCTGGGCTGCTGCAGTTTCTACTCCCTCTGTGTCCACTGGGGAAAGGCACAGGCTCTCTCCTTCAGCTCCCTCAGATTTCTACTCAAATGTCACATGCTCACTGAAGCTTATCCAGATCCCCCTATTTAAAACTGAATGAACACCCAGGGACTTCGCATTTCCTATCCCCTCTTCCTGCTTTCCTTTTCTGCTTCATCATCTAACAAAGAATTTACTTTTAGTTATTTATATTATTTACCATATATCCCTTCTTCTGTACTTTAAGAACCATGAAAGCAATGAAAGCAGGATTTGAAGTTTGTTTGTTTGTTTTTCCTCTCTTTTGAGTCACTTCAGCACCTAGAATAGTACCTGCCATTAAGGTGATATTAAATTAATATTTAACTGAAAAGTATGCAATGAATAAATTTCAACTATATTTTTATTTCCAAGCATGATATATCACTATGCTAAAATAAACTAAAATCCTAACTTAAACCATTATTTTAATTGGATTTTTGCAATTATTCTTGTAGTAGAACTTTTTAAATGACAAGAATAAAATATTAAACTTCTAAAAGTAGTTTTCCTTGTATTTGTAGTTTTTAGAAATTGATAAAAGAGTTTCAATATAAAATATTATCAACTATTCTGGATGCAAAAAAAAAACACACTTACAGATATTTTATCAATTGTTATGTGATCTAATCTTTGGACTAGGAAAATTTCAATTAAATAATAGTCCAATACTTGGAAAGAAAATGGTGTGTAACATGCCAAATATTGCACATCTTGAATCTTTAAACACACACACAGGCACCACTTTGATAACAGAAAAGATCCAGAAAGTCATACAACTTGAAATTCACATCATGTCTAGGCTGAAACTCATGTTCGCAAAAACATCACATTGAAAACCCCTTCTTTACTCTGCTGGGATTTGCAAGGAATAAACACATGTATAAATATATAAATATGAATATATCTTAAATCACCTGTAACTATAATGTATATACAGTGCTCTCACCTAAAATTAGTTTATTTTTTCTCTGAAATATTAATATCTGTACTTTCAATTTATCAAAAATCACTTAAAAATAATTTTCAGAATCACTCTATTAAAGAAAAATGCATTTTTATCCATCACATGAAAAAAGTTGCACATCATGCACACTTCTGACCTCATTCTCAAGGTTATCTAGCTGGTAAATCAGATCTTAACTCAATAAATCTGACTCTAGCATCGATTCCAAAACTACTTCAGACTGCCTCCTACAGTACCATGCTAAACACATTCATCCCTCTCTCACCTCTTGGTGTAGCTCTCATTTGCAAAAATATACTGGTGCAAAAACATTTCATTTTCCATGTTCATGTAGTATTTGAAAAATTGCATAAGATTCAACACTTTATAGTAAAATGGGCTTTGTGTTTGGTGATTTTGCCCAAGTGTACGTCTTCTAAGCATGCTTAGTAGAGTAAGCTAAGCTCAGATGTTCAGTAGGTTAGGTGTATTCAGTGCATTTTTTTATTTATGATATTTCCAACTTACAGTGAATTTATTAGGACATAACCCTATCATAAGTTAAGGAGCATCTGCATATAGTTGTGGTTAAGTACAATATAGCAATTTCACTCATTAAAAGGGCAAGAAATTTTTTAAAAATTTTAATTTGTTATATATGACAACAGAATGCATTACAATTTACATTACACATATAGAGCACAATTTTTCATATTTATGGTTGTACACAAAGTAGAGTCACATCCTTCATGTCTTCATATGTGTACTTAGGGTAATGATGACCATTGTATTCCATTGTCTTTCCTACTCCAAGAACTTTTTAATTCTAATGTTTTAGATTCTTCAGTCACAGTATTTGTGTTTCATCGGTCATTGTAATTATACATAGTAGTGGGATTCGTTGTTACATATTTGTACATGCACACAATAGAAGAATAAAATTTGGCTATTTTGTTGCCCATTATTATTAATTTATAAATTGCATTTATAAAACTTCAAATGCAGTGTTTAGTTGAAAAGTGCCATGGATTATCTTATTATGAATCATTATCTAACAACTAGATTCCATTAAGTAACCATTTATTTAAGTCATTTGGTCTGTCTCAAAAACTTTATTTGAGTTTTTTTTTTTTGGCTGTTAGCCACATTAGTAACATATTCTATCATGAGAATATACTATGATTTAATTATCATCCTATAGTTGGACATTTGTTAGGACCAATAATAGGCCTTCTATAATGCCTGGCTTAAATATTTTAAAAATGATACCTATGCACTGCCATCTAAGTCCGAAAAGTCTCTGATTCTATCCTGTATGCTAAGTAGGGCCATGCATGGTGTTTTGGAGACTGGGGATAGTGGATTCTCCAGCTAACCCTTCCTTCTTTATTCTATTGCCCATAATCTAGGGTGGTTGCTGGGTCCCTATGCATATTAGTAAGAAGTTTAATTATTTGCTCCTCTGTTCCCTGATAAAATATTACTTTTATTTATAGTTTCTGATAGCCTTTTTAAGGTTTGTAACTGTTGTTAGATGGAGTTCAAATGACTTACACATAGGGAATTTGTAAGCAATGTTTAAGTGAAAAAAAAAAACAATAATTAGGGATGTTAATATTATGAAAAACTTTTTTTATGGTGTGGAAGATCAAACTCAGGGCCTCACATGGGTATTTTTTCCCTCTTTTTTTGCTTTTTAAAGCTTTCAAAAAAGTTCTATATTAGAAAATGGCATAGTATGGAGTTGGCCTGGATACAAGTATTTGTTGCCACCACCTGCCTTAGTCTCAGTTAACTTTCATTTTAAAATATATAATTATGAAAAATCTTGTATGCCAAAAGTAGTTGATAGACATGAGAATTATTTAAATTTGTACATACTAGATAAATCTATGACTGTTAATTCGAGTTTACTTAATATGAGGGTCTGAGAATCATAATTTGAAGATGAATATGTAGCAAAATATGAGATTTGAATTTTATTTTATTTATTTACTTGTTTGTTTGTTTGGTGTTTTGAACCCAGGTGCCCTTAACCACTGAGTCATAACCCCAGCCCTTTTTATTTTTTATTTTGAGACACAGTCTCATTAAGTTGCTCAAGCTGACCTTGAACTTGTGGTCCTCTTTCCTGGACCCAGTCTCTGGTATTACAGACCTGCAATACCATGCCTGGCCTGTCATTTGAATTATAAATTGTCAATAGACAGTAAGACTTCAGGTAGAGAAAACAATTAAATTGCACAAAACTTAAAAGTTTTAATTATAACTTTCGCTTTACATAAATTAGGGTCACAATCATTAGAAGACATTGTAAAATATTCTGCTCTTAAATTTCTGCTTTTTTCTGGTTTTATTTTCTTTCTACATTTTTATGCTTCTGGTGTTCAGACCATCTTATATATCTACTAGTTATATTACTCATATGTATTATATACCCGTCACATCATAAGTATTCTTTGTTTTTTTTAATCTTGTATTTTCCTCAGGCTAATTACTTTGTTATCCTCCCTGGATAAGTTCATTTTTATTATTTTTTTTATTCTATCACCTAGCCATCCCTTTTCTGGGCATATACTCAAATAAAATAAAATCACTACCTCTTAAATATATCTCTATGAACGTTATTCACAATACCCAAGTTATGGAAAGAACTTGGATGTCTAAAGGCAGACAAATATATCAAGAAGATATGCTATGTCCACACATTGCACATGCATGAGCATGCATTGGGTATATGTGCCTATGTGCACGTGCACGCACACATACACACACACATACACACACACACACACACACACACACACACACATTCAATGTAATATTATTCAGCCCTAAAAAGAATGAGATTTGATATTCACCACAATATGGATGAACTTGAAGGACATTATTATGCTAAGTGAAATAATCCAGACACAGAAAGAAAAAAACTCATGACTTCATTCATATGAGGAATCTAAAATTTAAAATTTGAAATATACAAAGATGGAGAATAAAAGTGTGGTTACTCAAAGGAGGAATGATGAGACGTAGGTCAGAGGATACAAAGTGGCAAATACATTGGATGAACAAATATAGAGATTTCATGTTCAACATGAGGGTATATGTGATATTATAGTGTATATGTGATTTATGCTCAGTGAATAGAGATTTTAGCTATCTTGCCACAAAAACTTTAAAAATAGGTAACTGTATCAAATGACTGATGATGTTAATTTGCCTCATTTTAGCAAGATTTTTACTATCAATATGTATCTATATGATCTATCTTATTATACATAATAAAACATTTTAAAATTTTACCTGTTAAAGAAACATTCTTTTTCATGTAAATACTGTCATTTTAGGATCTTGGAGTGAAAATATACTGGAATATTTTCTGAGAAATAACCGGATTAAAACAGAAGATAGCACTGAGATCATCTGGTATCATGCAGCTAACCACAAAGCACAGATGAATGAGGCATTGAAAAGTAAGTCAGTCCAGTTTCTGATGTTTGCTTTAAAGAGTAGATTAATTCAATACCTTTTTTTTGATATCTAACCAAATTTTTTTAGTCCTAATATACCAAATTCATTGGACAAAGGAGGGCATTCTTCTCTCTGCTTCCACCTGAACAGTGAGAAACAGCTGTCTGGACATTTGTGTTTGCTAGAACTTTCTTCAAAAGGACTGTTCCAGAATTTGGATTTGGGGATGATGGTGGAAGTTAGAAATTATCTCTCAATTAAGCTGTACCCACTGACCTATCTTTATAGGTAATATAAGTAATATTTTGAACCCCATCTACTAATTTGGCTACCTTATTTTTCAGAATTCTTTCAGAAAATGTAATGCTGTTTGTTGAACCTTCAAACTGCATCGATAGCCTGAAGGCCTTGTGCAAACTGGCCTGTTTTTTCAAGTTCTCCTGTCCCAGTATGCTTAGTTTGCGTCTGTACCAGCCTTAGAGTCCTCTCATGGCCCAGCTGTTCTCCTCTGACTGCTATATACATTCTTTCTGGAATGCTCTCTTCTCACACTTTGCCTGGCTAACCTCTTAAACATCCTTTGGTATCAATTAAATTGCCTGTTGCTTTATGAAGACTTTTCTTGAACTCAGAATCACAATTCAGGGTAGCTCCCTGTACTCTTCCTTCACATGTGAACTTCTGTGTCCAATTTCTTTTATTTAGCATATTTTTAAAGTTCATTTATGTTCTAAGGTCTATCATTATTTCATGTCTATTTATGATTGTATCATTTCATTGTATGTATATTGCAGTGTGTTTATCCATTCATCAGTTGATAAATATTTCAGTTTCTTATTTTTTGATACTTTTACTACTGCTATGAACATTCATGTACAATTTTTTGTGGACATATATTTGCAGTTTTCTTGCATTATATGTCTATAGAGTAGAATTGCTGAGTCATAGTATGTTTAATTTTTTTAAACTGCCATACATTTTTAAAATGGCTCTATCTTTTATATTCCTACTGCTGTGTAGATAAGGATTCTAATCTTTCCACATCTTTGCCAACGTTTGTTACTGTGCGTTTTTAAAAACAGCCATTTTGGACTGGGATTGTAGCTCAGTCGTAGAGCACTTGCCTAGCATATGTGAGGCACTGGGTTCAATCCTCAGGTGCATACAAATAAAAATAAAGGTATTGTGTCCATCTATAACTAAAAAAGTTTTTTAAAGATAGCCATCTTGTGTGGTTTCTTTAAAAAATATTTTGTTGTAGATGGACACAATACTTTTATTTACTTGGAAAAATTCAAAAGTAGAACACTAGTTTAAGGTAAATTAATTTAGCTTCTTGGCATGTTTGCTCATCTGTAACAAATAAGGATTAAGTACAGTACCTGACATGTAGTAGTTACTCAGTGTTAGTTTTCTTTCCTTCCTTTTATCTTCTTTAAGAGGGACATGACATCTCCTGCAGTTCTGCAGTTTTTCAGCATTAACTTAAGTTCTTTTATTTGGACAGGTAATGCTCATATGATAGAGGCCAATGTCATTCTTCCAAGTAATGGATCAGAGCATGCACAACCAGTCATGGTCCATCCCCCTGAAACAAACAGTGATAATACTCTACAGGAGTGGCTCACTGAGGTTGTGAAGAACAATAAAAGCATCAAGCTGGATTTCAAGAGGTATTTGTACAAACATGCTACTGGCTGTTATAGAGTAACTTGGGGTCAAAATTAATAGCCACACATATGTCTGACTATCTACTTTTGTATCTTTTCCAAAATGAAAATGGATTTATGGACTCTAGTATGTTTCAGAGTGGACCTAAGACCTACTGAGCTGTTTGCTATAATTGTTTCTTTGAGGCTAAAGCTAATTTTTATAAAGGGATTTATCATGCATGATCATTCTGATAACAGATTGCTAAATCTAAAGTTCTTTTGTTAATAAGTAGTCTTGGAAGGAAAGGTTCGGAGAGATTTTTTTTATGTGTATTCAGTTTGATTTATGTTGTTATTTGTGTAACAAGGGAATAATTTGGAACTTTTCAGTAACCAAAGAATTGCTTAAAAATACTATTTTGGAGACATTGATAATGAAGAATGAGGCTAAATGTCATTACTTATATGTGCCCATCATAGGAAATTTTGCCTTTAAGTATTTTGGTGTGAAAAATTATAGGTAAAACCAGGAATAAACTGTGACACCAGAAAAGCGCACCATAAGCCCTATGAAGGCTGCTGCTATTGAAATCCAGGGTTGACAGTAAACCTGCCTTATCTCTGAGTCATACTTTAAAATTGAATTATCCTCTCTGCCCCCAAAAATAATTATTTGGAGATTTTATGGGATTTTTAAAGTGACTAACCATTTCTTATGGGGCTGAGTATATCAATAAGCCTCATTATTCTGTTGGTGAACAAATAAATATACAGAATCTTGACATGCAGGGGTTTTAATTGACTAGGTTAAAGAGTTAAAGAGCTATCTTAAAATCATCAGGCTTTTCGAGTGATGACTGGTTCAGCTCTGTTTTATGGACAAAGAGACTTAGTCCCAGAGAGATTAGGTGATTTACCTAAGGATGACAGCTAAGCTTTGCCAGCTGAAGTAGAACCAGATACTAGGCATTCTATGCACTATGATAAAGCATCTGATCGTTGATACTTGGCAGTTTAAAATTTTAGAATGCCTTGCCTTTTCATGTGCTCATTTTTTTTTTTGTAGATCTACTATTGCCCCTTGGATTATCGACTGTGATCTATTCTTTGGCTCCCTATATATTAGCCTGTTTATTCTTTAATTTTTTTTAAGTTTTTGATGGACACAATACCTTTATTATATTTATTTCTTTATTTTTATGTGGTGCTGAGATGCAAACCCAGTGCCTACCACACACTAGACAAGCAGTCTACCACTAAGCTACAACCCCAGCCCCTGTTTATTCCTTTGTGTGTGTATGTGGGGGTAGGGTGCTGGGGATTGAACCCAGGGCCTTGTGCATGCAAGGCAAGCACTCTACCAACTGGGCTACATCCCAGCCCCCCAACTGTTTATTCTTAAATGCTAGCAGCTACCCCAAAAGAACTGGGCCACTGAAAACTGAAATTTTATAGTGATTTTTTTCCATAACATTTGAAGGGGAATGAATGTAAATTAATGGTTATAAGAACACTTATTATGCATCAGACATTGTTCTAAGGGCATTACTTGTATTTTTCATTTAATACTCGTAACAATCCTAAGAGGTAGATTGTTGCTGCTTTTCTCATTTTCCAGATGAGGCAATGGAGATCGAAGGGATAAGTAGCCTGCCACAGGTCACATTGTTGGTAAAAAGAGCTGTCACCCCAATTGGAGAGTTCATGCCCCTAGCCAGATTGCTGCACTACCTGTGTGAGAGGAGCTGAATGATATTTTAGTCAATGTTTAGTAGTTCTTATTTTATGCTTCTAGGTTACATGTTTTAGTATAAAATAATAAGTTTTTAAATTTTATCTGGAGTTTTAGCCAACTCCAGAGTTTAAGCAAAGAATTATTTTCCCTTAAATTGTAATTTGAAGTTACTTATTATAATGTCAAGTATAGTTTATGTTTTGTCATCCCCAATGTCTATATGAAACTTGTAGGAAAGTAGGATAAGATATTCAGTACCATGCTATTTTGATTTCTATAGCGATGTGGTATGTTTTGTTGTTGTTGTTTTCTGTTTTTGTTTTTGCAGTGCTGGGGATCAAACCCAGGGCCTCACACATACCAGGCAAGCACTCTACCACTGTGTCACATCCCCAGCCCACCATAGTAGTATGTTTTGAAATTGGGTCTTATGGTGCCTCCAGCTTTATTCTTTTTGCTCAGCATTACTTTGACTATTCTGGGTCTTCTGTTGTTTCATATGAATTTTAGATTTGTGGTTTTAGCATGGCATTGATACAGTACAAGACAGGAAGAATTTAAAGCAGAGAAATGAGAGTATTTAAATTAGAATCTACAAAGCCAAACATTAGGGCTTCTTGAGCCATTAAAATCTAGGGCCTTCATTTCAGGAGCAGAAGAGTGAGAAGACTTGAATCTCTTTCCCTCTGCTGATATGTGGGAGAAGAGGAGTGAGAGACCAGAAGCTAAATGCTAGAGCCTGGTTTCTCTGGTTTATTTCCCAACTTACTGAGAGTATTAATTTTTCCTCTTTTTTTTTTTATATTGGTCGTTCATAACATTACATAGTTCTTAATACATCATTAAGGTAGGAGGCACAAAAGGAGTGGAGAGAAGAAAGATAGAAGCACAGATGGAAGTGTCCTCCCCTAAGATGAGGTAAAAGTGTGGAGAGTGTTGCTGAGTGTTCTCTCCGGCACCCACCTTCATAATGCTTAGCCTTCGCTGCAGTTAACTTTCTTGGAAATGAGCATTTCTAAAGGTTCAGAAGGATTAATCTTAAAGGTCAGAAGATAGAATTAGAAGTAGTGAGGTTTTCTAGTACATTATGTGTATAATTTTAAAAAGTAAAAGTGATGTAGGCTGATTAAAACCTTATTGTTTTAAAGTACATAGGTGTCAGCTTCAGTAGATGTAGGGAGAAAAGAAAAAAAAAGAAGCAGCCTTTCAATTTAACTAAAATATCCTTGTCTCTAGTTTATAGAATAGGTGCTTACAGTAAAAGAAAAATAAATGTGGAACTCATAAACACTTTAAGGAAATATATATATTTTTTTGCTTTCTAGTTATTTTTAGAAATGTGTTTATGTCTCCAAATTCACCCAAAGAATACATGAGGCAAAAAAATATTTCTTTTTTTTCCTTTAAGGTCTTGAGCTGATACTGGAGATATAGTGCCTGGACACACTTTTTATTTCATGACTGTGTATGTGTAGGTTATGAGTACATTTCACATTTATTGTCTTATTTATACATTGTCTGATGAGTGAATATTTATGTCTTATATTGTTTCACACTTAGTGATCCTAATATGGAGAGCTTTGAAACCCCTATTTGGTCCATAAGTAGTGGAATTATTTAAGTACTGATAGAACCTTTAAGTTCCTTTCATGAATAATAAGTATAAATCAACATTTTGAGATACCTTATCTTTCTCTTCTGTGTGTGTGTGATTTTTTTATTTTATTTAATTCAGGTATTATTGTATTACATTTTTATTACAAATTCAAGAACTTTAAAACCATTAGTCTAAAAGAATTTCTTTTTACTCTAGAAATATTTCTCATTGATACCAAACTATGTTTTTAGTCTGTCAGCTGTGAAACCATCCATGATACTCTTAGAAAATGTGAAGAGGCACCTAAAGTGTCCCGTATGGATTAATGCTGATATTCTCCCTGGTCCAAATGGAAGTAACAAAGTAGTAAATGCAAAACCATTTATAGACACCGTGACATCCTTCTTTCCAGATGTGACATTTTCCTTGTGTTGGACAACAGGATGGCATCCTGAGAAAGTCAATGAAGGTGATAATGCTAATAATTTATCTTTTGTTGGTCAAATTAAAATATCCTTCAATTATAAAAATAACATCTTTAATATAAAGTAAAAAAAAATCATCCCATAAAATGTAAGAGTAATGGAGAGAAAGACCTGACCCAACAGGTATGTGTATGACCCTTCTGTTATTTTAGATAGATACTGTGTGTATGGTAGTATCTTATCACAGAGCTTCCGTGGCAAATATTTATTTGCAAAATCTAGAATAACCAAAGTTGCCTCTTTAAATTCTTTGAACAAGTCCCGAATTGGTCTCTTTCAACTTGTTAACTGTTTTAGACACCCCCATATTCCTTAGAGCAAACTCCATATGTCAGATGTCAAAAGCTTTTCAAATGATATGAAACAAAAAGTGGTTAAAAATTTCAAATGTTTCAAATGATATGAAACCAAAAGAGCACAAGTTCTGCTCCCAAGTCATTGGACAGGGCCCTCATTATGTTCTTTGTGGCTGACAGGAGAGTGGGAAGCCAGAAGACATTCTGTAGGCTGGATCCCTTCTTTTTATTCTTGTCTTTCTACAGGTGGACCTCACATTCAGTTTGTTCCTGGTTTAAACTTATTACACTATTGGGTTTATCTATTTCTTCATACATCCCTATGTAGTGATTTCTAGATAATCAGCCAGTAAGCAACTCTCTGGGCCATATTACCCACATGATAAATATAAAATCATCAACTAAAAGACATTAGAGACTATCAAGATTGTCCTGTGGATTTCAGAGTGTTCAGTTTCTATTCATGTGCTTTTTCCTTTTCCACTATGCTGAGAATGGAATCCCAGTCAGAGCAGCATTAGTTAGGCAATCTTGTTCTCAGTTACTCTGGCTGTTAAAGAAATCAAACAGGTAAGTATTATTAGTTTAACAATATAGAGTATGCATGTAAGACAGAAAGGGCATGAAAATTGAAAGACAGTGTGAGAGAAAGAGACCGAGAGAATGAAAATAGTATTTAAGTGCACAGACTCCTGCATTAGCTGAAACTCCATGATGAGCCTTCACTTATTTAACATCCTATTCCACAGAAAAGTTTAGTAAATGTTTTCATCTTTTTATTATATTATAAATTCACAAAATTTTATGAGTAGATTAAATAGTTTCTCTTTGAATTTCATCATAATTTCAGAAATCTTTTTCATATAAAATTAGTTGGACCATATATTAACTACTAAAATGTATTATAAAGTTAGATATTTTAAAACAGATTGGATACTATGCTTTTAATAGACTGGTCAATAGAAAGTTTAAAAATAAACCCAAATCTATCATGTATAGGAAAAAGCTGGCATTGCAAATCACTGGGACAAAAGTTTAATAACTGATGTTAGAATGGCCATTTAACTGTGCAGGTAAATCAATGACGACAGCTTCCTTTTTCCTTCTCCAAAATAAATTCCAGTTGAACTAAAGACTTGAACATCAAATAGTAAATGCATAAAAAAAAACCTGGGATGATATTTAAATATAGTAAATATATTTTTCTCCTTAGTACAGAAACTATAAAGGAAATTTTGATACATTTAAATACATAAAAATGGAAAGATTCTGGTAAAATAGTACTTTTTATATATGTCAGAGAAGTGTAAAGAATTCTAACACATAGTTTTTACAAATCATCCAGAGAAAGATCTAGATTAATAAATTCATTAGATTGTAGAGAGTAGCAGAAACTGACATAGATTACTAGAAACAGTGTAAACTGGCCAGTAGTTTCCTTAAGAGAAATTGGCAGAGAGCCATGAATTTCATCTGTGAGGACTTATCTTATTAGTGGAAGTTCACATAAGCACACAGAAATAGGTACTAAGATATTCTTGAAGTATTTTAGTTGTGAAAAAGACTTGAGACATTCTAAATCCCTATCAGACAGAAACCAGTTGAATAAATTAAGGTACACCCATATGATGGAGTATTATATACTCATTACAGATAGTGCATTAGATGCTATGTTTAATATGGAATGTTCTCTAAAATAATTTTTAAGTGAATAAGTTACCAAAGATAGGTGTAGTTTGATTCCATATGCATGGGAAAACAGGATGTATAAAAGTATTTTTGGATGAATTTAGAATCATTTGAATCAATGGCTGCTAGCATTATGCTTAAAGAGAAACATTAGATGGTACCAGACAATGTCCTAGTTAGGTTCTTTGTTTCAAACAACTGAAACAAATCTGGCTAACTTAAGCAGGAAAGAGATTTATTGAACTACAGGGAGACATCCACTCTTGCAGTATCCTGTGATGCTATTAGACATTCTCTTATTGCAAACCCATCATTTATTTATTAACTCTGCCTCTGGT
Source organism: Urocitellus parryii (assembly GCF_045843805.1). NCBI lineage: Eukaryota > Metazoa > Chordata > Mammalia > Rodentia > Sciuridae > Urocitellus > Urocitellus parryii. The sequence continues at coordinate 3,812,504 of NW_027554068.1, forward strand.
TTTGTTTTCATTAATGTTGGAGAACTGCATGGAAATCAAGTAGCATACTGTATTAACTTTTAAAGATTATTATTGAAATTAAAGCATTCAGTTAAATGAAAAATTGTAAATTCTCAGAACTCTAGAGCCCTTGAGAATATATTCTCATGCCTCTATCTGAGAAACATTTATAATACAGATGAACTATATTTTCATGAAAACATAGTACTCAAATAATCAAGCACACAAGCTCCAGAAGACTATGGGAAAACAGGATGTATAAAAGTACATATATAAAAGTACACCACATTTGTGAGAAAATTCAGCGCAGGCTGAATTCCATTTCTGTACATTTTATATTGTCTTTTAACAGTGTGTCACAGTGCTTTTCAAATAGTCATGTTCAGTACTATGGAACTTTCAATTCACAGAGACATCTGATAACCCAACAGACCTCAATCAAAAATAGATCTTTTAAACATAATCCACATGGGCCTGTAAAAGCTGAATTAACACAGAGTATTCTGTGGGCATGATGAAAATTATTAGCTGCTAACTAGATATTCCTGAGCTGTTCAATGTGGCAGTTGATCTAAGAAATCTAAGACTTCCTCCCCATTAAGCAGAAAGTATTTCTTAAATATCTAGTGTTAGATCTTTCAAACTGGAAAGTACTGGTTTATGCAGAAATAATTTATTTTTTCTATAGTTTTTCACATGTAAGTAGGTCAAAACAAAAAGCTATTTAAATTAATATTACAGCAAAGGTAAAAGTAATTTTTTAAAGCAGGCTTTTTTTTCCACAATAAAGTATCTTATCTTTCAAAAGATATTGCAAAAAAAAAGTGTTGTTGAAACATATATTTAGGAACAGTGATGTGATTATCTTCACCCCTTATTCTGAATTTATATAATGCATTTTAAAAATTAATTTAAAATTAATTAATCCTTGCTCCAAATTTTCACAATAAGGGTGAGGTGTGACTGGTTGGAGAAAGTTTTTAAGTAACAAATTCTAATATAAACAGTGAATTACCACTATTCAGAATATCGATTAATACAGGCCAATGTATAAATATGTATAAATAAAATCTTCTAAAAATGATTTAGAAAGCATTTTAGGATTTTTGTTTTATCTTAGGATTGTCATTAGAAAAATTAATTATTGTAGCACTGTACTTAATAAGTAATTATTGAGAGTATCCTAGTGAATAGGATGCCAAATAATAAATTGTATTTTATTATTTGTTTTAGTTATGAAGTGCTAATTGTTTCAATTATGCATTTTTATTCATATATTGTTTCAACCACTAAGAGTGTGTGTGTTATAAAACTTCCCTGTATGAAAGTGCTTTCATCTAGTTTCTTCATATAAAAAAAATTGCCTAGCACTTGGCAGTCTCTATGGGGAACTTTAAGCCTCTTTTTAGTGATATAATACAGGTAATTTTCCCTTCTCATTCAATTTATTGCCTAAATATATGCTAAAGGAACTAGATAAAAATGTGTAGCTAAAAGAACACTAAATAATCACTAAAAATAATTTAGAATTCATTTCAATACCATCTTATTAATGTACAAAGACAAATATGTTTGTATATTAATACTTAATGTAAGTTAGCATTATAATACATTTTCTTTAACCTCATAGTAGCAAATATTTGAAGTTAATATGTATATTGGATTATAATGTGTGTGTGTGTGTGTGTGTGTGTGTGTTGTTGTTGGAGATCGAACACAGTTCTTCACACATGCTAGGCAAGCACTGTACTGCTAAACTACATATCCAGCCTCTAAATGTTTTATTGAAAAATTTAGTTATATGTATGGATGTTTTTCATAGTAGCCAGCATAAAAGGCCAACACAAAATTAGTACAATTAATTTTTTTCAGTTCTTCTATGAGCATTTATTTAAATGATGTCTGACCTATAGAGTTAGACTACTAAGAAAGAAAACATTTGAAAATTCGGAGGTTGTATCTAGTTATTGTCATACAGCTACTGGTTTCCTTAAATTAAATATCCCCTCAAAAAATACAGTAGGAATACATGTCCTTTGAATAAAAAATACAAGAAATTCAAAGATAAATGCAAAAAGTCCGAGTTCTTTTCCCCACACACTGATCTCCATTGTCGGAAGCAACAGACTATAACCTAATAGTCTGGGGTGTGCAGAGACTGTCCATACCACTTTCTCCTCATGCTATTCCTCCAGGTGGTTGCCAAGTTCCACAGATTCTGCTTTGCCAACTTCCTACCATCATCTCTTATCATTAACTGGTCCCCATGTCTCCGGTCGTGTCCCTTTTTAATCTGTTTTCCACACTGCCACCAACCCATTCTAAAATTGAATGTTTTCCAAGATGCAATTCTGATCATGATGTCATACTTGAAAAAAAAAAGCCTTTTGGGAACTTTCTGTCACCAGTGGGATAAATGGCTTATAACTACTGGCGCTTAGAAATTGATGGTCCAAATATACCTTTGGTTAGTACAATTGTTTTTAGACTTACCTAGTTACTCTTTCTATGGAGTATAGGATCATTTTCATTCTACTAAGTTTCTAATTTTGTAGTTTGACTGTTTTTCTAATTATCCTATAGAAAAATCTATAAAACATTTTTGTCATTCTTAGAGTCCTGGAAGGGCTTATACTGTTTGAGATAGGAAGAAATAGTAAATTAATTGTTTTTTTAAATTAGGGCAAAATCACTGAGATATTTATTCAATCATTAGTGATTCAAGCAACAAAATTTGAATAAGATTCTGCCAGAAGACTGAAGGTTAGAATTATCTTCATGGTGGATGTAGGTGTTTTAATTTTGTTCCTAATAATTATCTCTTATTATCTGATGTTTTGGAGCTTACATAAAAACATCAGCCTTGTTTATCTTGATAACATGAATCCTCAACATTTAGAACAGTGCTAGGCACACTTCACAGGGATTTACTAAACTCGTGTTAAAGGGAAAAACCAAATGCTCATAGGCATTCTTTAATCATAGAGACTTAGAAATCAGTGCCTTCTGGAGAGAATTTTCTGGTTTTTAAATAGTTACAAGCAGCAATGTTAAACAAAGAGTTTTAGAGGTTATTTAGATTATTCTGGTGTCAGGTGCTGCATAAATCATTTTGTGGCATGCACTAATGTCATTACTACATGATACATAACAAATACAATATAAATATATACAGTACATTATTTGTACAATACAATACAAATAGTATACTACAAAGATGTTATGGCTTGGATGTATGTGTACCCCAAATGCTCATGCATGAGGCAAAGCAAGAAGATTCAGAGAGGAAATGATTGGGTTACAAAAGCCTAAACCTGCTCAGTGAATTAACCACCTGCTGGTTAATTGAGTGGTAACTGAAGGCAGGTGGGGTGTGGTTGGAGGAGGTAAGGCATTGGGGGTGTGGTTTGGAGGAATATATTTGTATCTGGCAAGTGAAGCCTCTGTTTCTGCTGCCTGATCATCATGTGAGCTGCTTCCCTTTGCCATACTCTTCTGCCATGATGTTGTGCCTCACCCTGAGCCCCAAGGAATGGAGCCAGCTGTCCATGGAATGAGACCTCTGAAATGTGAGCCCTGAAAAAAACTTTGACCTCTACAGTCGTGCTAGTTGGGTTGTTTAGTCACAGCTGCAAAAACAGCTGACTAAAACAAAAGAGGAGTGGCTTCTAGAAAAAGAACATTTCCCAGAAGATGCGCAGCAATGTTTCATTCACCTTTAAACAAGATCTTCATCTTGAAACAGTCAGTAATGCATAGTACATGAATGAATCTTGTGATGTTGAGAAAGCCATTGAAGTAGGACAGCATTCATTCTTTGTCAGGGAACTATAACAATGAACTGCCAATCAGTTTTTGCTTCTTGCTTAAGCAGCTGGTGAACTCATCCTGCTGTAGAAGCTATGAAGCATGGAGAAGTTCCAATTCTTGACAACAAACCTGTTCAAGAACAGTTGCTCTGCTGAGAAGTTGAAGTTTGTTAAAGTTTTTTTTAATCTTAAACAAGCAAACAAATATACAACCATCTTTAATTTTTTTTAGTTGTAGATGGACACAATATCTTTATTTTATGTATTTTTTTTAAATGTGTTGCTCAGGGTTGAGGCCATTTCTTTATATACATTAGGCAAGTGCTCTACCACTGAGCCAAAACTTCAGCCCTTCAACTTCTTTTGACTCTTAGACTATTCATATTATTTTATGTGTATAATGGGGACTTATAGTTCAAGCAGGATCATGGCACAGGTTTAATTCCCAGTCTTACACCTTTTCCTGGAAAACATCAAAAACACAAGGAGAATGACAATAATATCAACAAAATCTCACATGCTGAATTATCAGCAAACCAGAAGGCAGAAAGAATAAAAACCTCTCTGAATTTCTGATTACTTGTAAATGTTCCAGAAGCAACTGAGACCCATATAAGCTTTTATTAGAATCTTGGCCATCTAGCCAGAGTCTGTTTTCTGATCTCAACTTACTAGGTGTGATTATGGGACCACATTTTGGCCAGCAAACATCATATCTGTTCACAACATTTTTTTCCCCTTTTTCTTTCAACATTTGTGGGTTAGAATGTGAATAAGATAGTAAATGGCAGCCTTCACTTTTGTGCATGAGAACACTCTTGGAGTTAGTAGAGGAAGAAGATAGAGTAGAGTAGAACCTGAACTCTAGATGACCATGGAAACAGAGACCCCCAGCCACCTGAGTCCTCATTCCTGCCGTTGAACAATTTGGGAGAGAAATACAAAGTCTGTCATGTCTGAGTCACTGTATTTTGAAATTTCCGTGTTAAAACAGCTTAACCTGTGCTCTAAACAACACACTGGCAGCCGGATGCAGTGGTGTATGCCTATAGTCCTAGTGGCTTGGAAGGGTGAAGCAGGAAGATCGTAAGTTCAAAGTCAGTGTCAGAAACTTAGGGAAGCTCTAAGCAACTTAGTGAGACCCTGTCTCTAAAGAAATTACATTAAAAAAAGGATTGGAATGTGGCTCAGTGGTTAAGCAACCCTGGGTTCAATCCTCAGTACCAAAAACACTAAACAAAACAAAATAAAACGAAACCAAAAAACATACTGGTTATTTTTGCTTGCTTTCCTCTTCTACTAGAGATTTAGAATCAGCCTATTGGTTCAAAAGTGAAAAACCCTGTTATTTTTTTTTTTGAAGAATAATTTGAATTAACATCAAGAGAATTGAAGGTTTAAAGTCTTCCTAAAGACATATTAAACATACATTTGTACAGTTCCTTTTTTGTATTTCTCAAAAGCATTTAAGCTTTTCTCTACTTCAATATTTTACATTGTTTATGAAGTTTTTTTTCCTACTTAGTATTTTATGTTAAGTTGCTATTTAAAATAGGTTCTTTGCTACCATTTTATCTTGTACTGGGTACTGGTTGTTTTATATATATATATATATATATATATATATATATATATATATATATATATATATATATATATATATATAGGATACGTATGTGTGTATGTGTGTTATTGATTTCTGTAAATTTACACTGTGACCTAATATATATATATACACTAAATTCTTATTCATTTTTAAAGTCTTTCAGATTATTTTTTTTAATTTCTAAACAAAAAATTAGATTCTTTTCCATCATATTAATTTTATTTGTTCCCTTTCAACCTTTATACCTCTAAAAATTTCTTTTTCTTTTCTAGGTATGTTGCTTAGTACCTCTATAACAGAGATTGTCACTATGGGGATTTTAATTCTCCAGAAGACAATGCCTGAGGACCATTTCAGTTGTCAGATCTTGTGTGTGTGTTGCAGGGGCAGGGATTCCTTTGTCTTTTAGTGACAGAGGCCAGCCACACTTCTCTAAATACCCTGTATTACACAGGACAGCCCCACACAGAAGGCAATAGTGTCAAGATTGAGAATTCTAGAAAAGTATTAAATAATAGTATTGCTAGTAAACATATACATCTCTCTACCTTTAATGTAAAAGTTTTTAGTAGTTTCTAGTGATAACGGTCTAAAGAAATATCTGTATTCTTATGGATAATTGAATTTTACTAAATACCTTTCCAACTTGTATAAAAATACTAATGTTTTCTCTGTATCTATTAATAAGATAAATTATCTTGATATTTCATAGTATTTAACCATCCTTGCATTCAACACTTTATTATGATATATCAGTCTTTTAACTTGCTATTCAATTTAATTGCTAATATTGTAATCAGAATTTCTGCATTAGGAAGTGAGCTTAGTCTGTAATTTTTTGTTCCTTTCTCAGTTTTAGGCATGAGTGTCATGCACATTTCATAAATAAACGAGGGATATTTCCTTTTGGATGTATTAAAATAATAATGAAATGGCCTGAACGTTTGTTTTGGTAAATTCAATAGTAAAATGGTTTGGGGAAAGCTTAACTAAATGACTTTTCTATTTTAACCCCCTTTATGGTACTGGGGATTGAACCCAGGGCCTTGGACATGCTAAACACTGAGCTGTATCCCCAGCCCTTTCTAACATTTTGAAACAGGTTCTTACTGAATTACCTAGTCTAGCCTTAAATTTGTAATCCTCATGCCTCAGTCTTCTAAGTAACTGGGATTACAGGCATGTTCCACCAGGCCTGAGTCTATTTTCTTCTTGGTAAATGATTTTTTTATGTTTTCTATCTCTTTGGAAACAAATTTTTACAAATTATATTTTCCTAGAAAATTGTTCGTTTCATCCAGGTTTTTAAATTTGTTTAGATATGGTTGAGTGAAGTACCGTTTATTACTCTCCACTTCTAAGTCTTTAAGATAATTCCCTTAATTTGTTTATTTGAGCTTTTCCACTAGTGTCTTGATTGGATTATGTGAATTTTTTTTCTTTTTTAGTTTATTTTTATTTTTTTAATATTTATTTTTTAGTTATAGGTGGACACAATATATTTATTTTATTTTTATGTGGTGCTGAGGATCGAACCTGGTGCCTCACGCATGGTATACAAAAGCTCTACCTCTGAGCCACAAGCCCAGCCCCAGTTTATTTTGTTTTTAAGAATCAGCTTTTGGATTTATTTATTTTTATGGCTTCTGACTTATTATTTTCTGCTTTTTATCTTTATTAATAGAGATTCTACTTTCTATAGTTTCTTTTCTTCCTTTGATTCTTAGCTTATTTATATTCATTTTTATATTTGATAATATATTTATAGTCATTATTTATATTTATCAACGTAAGCATTTAAGACTGTTTTTTTCCTTCTCTCCATTTCTTTGACTGTATCCTATCACTGTTACGTAGCTTTTCATCTTATTCATTTATAAATAATCTGTAGTTGTAGCTTTTTCTCTTTTGTCTCAAAGGTATTTAGAAGGAAATTTTTTTAGGCACCTCAGTGGTTGAATTTTTTCATTTTGTTAATTTCCAGCTTCATTGTATTGTAACCCGATAATGTCTATATTCATACTTTATAGACTTCGTTGAAGATCAGTTTACTGTAAATCTGTGGATTTATTTCTGGGCTTGGTTCTGTTCCATTGATGTGTGTGTGTGTCTGTTTTTATGCTAATGCCGTACTATTTTGATTACTGTAGATTTTTTTGTAATGTAATTTAAAATTTTTTTGTAATTTTTATAATGTAATTTTAGGAGTCTGCCTGTATTTTTGAGGATTTTTCATTCATATTCAAGTAATTTTAATGTCATTTTAAATTAGGAGTCAGGTGCCTCCAATTTTATTCTTTTTGCTCAAGATTGCTTTGGCTATTTGAATCTTCCATGGTTCCACATGAATTTTAGGATTGATCTGTTCTTATGAAAAATGCCATTGGTATTTTGATAGGGATTTTATTGGCTGCTTTGAGTAGTATAGACATTTTAACAATATTAATTCTTCCAATCCCTGAACACAAGTTATCTTTCTATTTATTTGTGCCATCTTTAATATCATTCATTAATGCTTTGTAGGTTTTGGTCTACAGATATTTCACCTCCTTTGTTAAATTTATTCTTAAGTAATTTATTCTTGTTGATACTCTTGTAATCAGAATGTCTCTTTTAATTTCTTTTTTGGCCAGTGTGTTGTTGGTATATAGAAATGCAAGTGAGGGCTGGGGTTGTGGCTCTCAGCGGAGCTGTCGAGTGCTCCTCTCCTCTCATGCGTGTGAGACCCTGGGTTTGATCCTCAGCACCACATAAAAATAAATAAATGAAATAAAGATATTGTGTCCAACTACAACTAAAATAATAATAATAATAAGTAAATAAATGCAACTGATTTTTATATGTTGGTTTTTATATCCTATAACTTTATTTAATTTATTACTTCTAACAGCTTTTTTGGGGAGTCTTTTAGGGATTTGAGGTGGGTACTGGGGATTGAACTCAGGGGCACTCGACCACTGAGCCACATCCCAGCTGTATTTTGTATTTTATTTAGAGACAGGGTCTCACTGAGTTGCTTAGCGCCTTGCTTTTGCTGGGGCTGGGTTTGAACTCACCGTCTTCCTGCTTCAGCCTCCTGAGCTGCTGGGATTACAGGCTTGTGCCACTGTTTCCAGCATCTTTTAACATTTTATATGTATAAGATAATTTAATCTGAAAACACAGACAATTTTATTTCTTCTTTTCCAATTTGGTGAATTTTTAATTTCCTCCCCCTCCCCCTACCACTCTTCCTCCCCTCCCCTTCCTCCCTCCCCTCCCCCTTCCCCTTCCCCTTCCCCTCCTCCTCCTCTTCTTCTCCTTCTCCTTCTCCTTCTCCTTCTTCTTTTTTCCATAATCGATTTGATTAGGACTTCCCGTAGTATGTTGAGAACTGGTGAAAATGGGCATCCTTGTCTTGTTCTTATTCTTAGAGGAAATACTTTTAGCTTTTCACTATTGAGTATGATGTTAGTTATGTGCATATCATATATGGGCTTTATTATGTTTAGGAATTTTCCTTCTGTACACCTAACTTGTTGAGTTTTAATCATGAAAGGATTTTAAATTTTGTTAGATATTTTTTCTACACCTATTGGAACAATATATGATTATTATCATTCATTCTATTAATGTGCCATGCCACATTTATTGAGTGGCATGTTTTAAACTGTCTTGCATCACAGGGATAAAGATGATTGTGATATATGATGGTTTGAAAGTGCTGTTGGATTCAGTCTGCCTATATTTTTTTGAGAATTTTTCATTCATATTCTTTAGGTTATCAGCCTGAATTATTCTTTTCTTGTAGTATCATTTTCTAGGTTTGATATTAGGGTAATGTTGGCCTCCTAAAATGAATTTGGAAGTATTCTTTCCTCTTTAATTTTGTGGTAAGGATTTGAGAAGAATTGATGTTAATTCTTCCTAAAACATCTGGTAGAATTCACTAGTTAAGTCATCTAGTACTGTGGATATAAAAAGGAAAATTGATATTGAGTAAAACTACTAGCTTCTTTCACACAATTACATGCTATTTCTTTTGTGCCTTTTTGTTGTCTTTCAGAATTATTTTTAATATAATTATTTAAATATGTAATGCATGGGTTCAAAAACCAAATAAACAAATGGTTACACTATGAAAATCCTCTCTCCATCTACCTAAAACTCCTGCCCAATCTCGCTAACCATCATTGTTAGCTTCTTGTTAACCAGAGTTATTATTCTCTTCATGCACATCAGAGTAAAATATGAATTTATTCTTATTTCCCTCTCCTTTTAAAACAAGAGACCTACTTTATACACTTTGCTTCTCAAAGTGGGAGAAGGAGGAAAGGTAGAAGAGGAGCCATGCAGGGAGAGGAGGCTGAGATGGAGCAGGGATGCACAGGTGCCTTCTTAGGTGATGGCCATGTGCTATTTCTTGCTTTTTATTTTGGCTACAATGGCATTCATTTTATAATGATTTGTTAAAATCTACATTTATGTTTTATGTACCATGTATGGTTTTTCACAATAAAAAGTTTAATAAATGAAGCCTATGACTTGATTCAAATGAGTTCAATTTAATATTCAGCAATTTTATTTCTCCCATTTCAGTTTAAATACAATAGAGGAATATTAAATGATGAAAAAATACACTGGAAAGCTATTCTTTTAACCTAAATGATCATATCTGTGTCTTTTTATAAGGTTTGTCGCCATGGTACCCATAAATTAGTAGATTCCATTTTAGCCAAAAAATAATAATAATAATAATACAGGTTTCAAAACTAATTTTCATTTTTTTCTATTTTGAGTTCTTTGATGTAGTTTAAAATTCTTTTTGATTTGTTATATGATGCTGCTATGCAATAAAATCCAAAGTACTTTCTTTTGTTATTATATTTCGAAAATGATGTTAGTATTCTTAAGGGCTGGAATGTGTCAATTTAAGACCAGATGCCTCAGGCAGTTATTTCTTATCATTAGTAGAAGAAATGCTTTAAAGATTTTTCCCTTAATTCTGACATGTTTATGAGAAAATAAATATGAGCTTAACAGCTTTGCATTTCCCTAGACTCTAATGCAATAGTGGTATTATCACTGGAAGAAATGGAAATGTGGAGTGTAAATAACATTTAGATTCTGAGCATATTCATATATCCATACAAATTTGCATATGTTGTTTTTAACTCCTCAGAAGGTGATATAAACTTATTCTGTTATTGTTTTTTAAAATATGTTTTTACTTGTAGGTGGACACAAAACCTTTATTTTATTATTAATATGTGGTGTTGAGGATCAAACCCAAGTCCCCTTATGTACTAGGCGAGTGCTTTACCACTGAGCCAGGACCCCAGCCACTGTTCTGTTATTCTTTAAAAAAAAACAAAAACATTTATTTTTTAGGTGTAGATGGACACAACACAATGTCTTTATTTTTATGTGGTGCTGAGGTTCGAACTTGGGTTCTGCCTGTGCTAGACTAGCGCTCTACTGCTGAGCCACAATCCCAGCCCAGTGTTCTGTTATTCTTAATGACATCTCTTGGCATTCTCACATCTCATACAAACCCCCAAAAGGGATAGTGAATGAATGGGTTGACTATGGTGACTATGAGTGTTGGGAATGTCAGTAACATTTATGCTCTTTTCCAGTTGTGCTTTGCACTCTGACCAGGTTATAGCTGGAATTTGTATGTGGGGGGATGAATTCCTTGATTAGCAACACAGTCTCTTCAGTTCCTTTTCCCCAAATTAGACCCATTTTCATTACCATCAGTGTGAGTTTCCAAAGCCATTTAATTCACATAGAGAGGTGATATAATTTAGACAACATCAGTGTGAATTTTTTCTCTTTAGTCTCTTTGATGTTGATGAAGGAATGAAATAGAAAAATATTAATTACACCATTGCTAATTAATTTTTTCATCTGTGTGCTTTTGATTCAGAGACAAATGGGAATATTTTTAGGCTTATGGGAATTGCTCATTTATGTTTCTTATTTTCATTTTAACAATATAGTTCTGTTTTATTTTAATACAGGTACAGTCTGACAATTTGGGCTGGAAAAAATGATAACTATTCCATTGAAGATTTGCTTTATATTCGAGACCATTTTAATAAAAGTCAAGTTTTCTATGACATTTTGGAACCACAAAACCATGAATTTAAACAGGCCATTGGAATCAAATTTACTCTTTAAGAAGAACATCTTCTAAATTATTTTCTGTTTTGGTTTTGTAATCCTCTGCTTTGGTCTGAATTAATTGCCATATCATAATTATAGGCTTGTGCTCAGTTTTTCTAATCAAAAAGTGCTTATTATATGCTTACTCTGTTAGACATATGTCCTTGTAATGCTTCATTTATATAAAAGATTTGATAAGAAGAGACTAAAGTGGGCTTAGTATAATAATAATTTACCAAATGTTTTCCAAGCTAGATTGTAAATTCCTTCACAGTAAGGGTACATACATCTGTATCCTTTGCTCTGCCTGGCATGGTCCTGAGCAAGGCATTCAGAAAAATATGTTGCTTCTTTGATTTAGTAAAATTTGATTTACCAGAGAATGCCCTAAGGTATAATTTGCCTTTTGTTAATCAATTATTTTTTTTTCTCCCAGAAAATCAATTAGTTTTCTATAGAGAAAAAAAAGAGTTTTGGTTTTGAATGCAGACAGATTTTCTTTACAGCCCCATTTTTGTCCTTTACTAGCCACAGACTTTGGGCAATTTTAATGACATCAACTCTCACTTTCCTCATCCATAAAGTGGGGAGTAAATTGAGCATTCTCTCAGAAAGTTGTGAGGATTAAGTGAGACTCACATTACACAGACATCTAACTCAATGCCTATCACACAGTTAATGCCCTACAGATAGTTTATTTAAACAAAAAAGACAACTTATGATTATGTGCATTATAGATAGATGGTTCTAAAAGATACAACACAAAACACTGTAGACATATACTTAAATAGTTATAGTATTTCTACTTTAATATTCATCTCTAGTTGAGAACAGTGCTATTTGTCATATAACACCTAAAATTTCATTTTCTGTGGTTGTTTGCCAAAATGAAAGGTGCAATTTCATATTAAAATTTTTACAATTGTAATAATTTTTTTTTTTAAATTACAGTAAAAATTTTGTTTTCTACAATGACATATATTAATTACTTTTGTACAAAGACTTGACTTAATAAATAAACTGCATTTTGATAAAATTTGAAATAAAATTTATTTGTCCAGAAGGAATTGCTACTTGATTATCTTACCCTTGATAATATTTTTAAATATTAATATTATAATTCCTTTATATTGAGAAATCTATAAGCAGAATAGCACTTAGATTAAGATGTAAAGGTGTTCTTAGGAACAAAAACACCCAAGGGAGTTATAAAATGTATTCTGTTAAAGTAAATTTTGAATGACTATCCATATGGGAAAAATAACCTTGAATCCCTACTTCACATCATACATGAGTAATTTGAGATCTTAGGCCTAAATGTGAAAGCTAAAACTATAAAGCATTTAAAAGAGAATAAGAATATTTTTGTGACTTTGGAGTAGGCAAAAAATTTTTTTTTTACTTTTTAATAACCAGAAAGCACTAACCAGAAAAGAAAAAAATGATAAATGAACTTTATCAAATTTTAAAACTTCTCATCAAAAAACCATCATTGACACATACCTGACAGGGCTTATATTTAAAATATATGAAAAATTCCTGTAAACTCATAAGAAAAAGCCAAAAAAACTAATTAGAAATGAGAAAAGACTTGAAAAGATGCTTCACAAAAGAAGATAGTCAAATGGCCAAAAGAATATGAAAAGGTTCACAATCGAATTATTCATCCAGTAAAGGCAAATTTAAACCACAACGGAATACCAATATATACCAATGAGAAGGTCTAATTTTTTTTTGTACCAGAGATTGAAACCAGGGCATTAACCACTGAGCCACATACCCAGCCACCTTTTATTATTATTTTATTTTGAGATGGGATCTCTCAAATTTGCTGATAGACTCACCACGTTGCTGAGGCTGGCTTTGAGCTTGCTATCCTCCTGCCTCAGCCTAGGGCGCTGCTGGGATTGTAGGCTTGTGACATCCTGCCTTGCAGAAAGGCTAAGAATGTTAATGAGGACCAATGGTGCATTGTAGGAAAGAAAGGAAAGCAGTTTGGCAGCTTCATATAAAGACAGTATCTATACCCAGGGCCCAGCCATTCTCGCTGTAGCATAAATTCAAGAGGAAAGAGCTAATATGTGTGCATAAAAATATCTCTACAAGAATTTTCATGGGGTTGGGGCTCTACCTCAATGGTACAGTGCTTGCCTTGCACATGTGAGACATTGGGTTCTGTCCTCAGCACCACATAAAAATATTGTGTCAATCTAAAACTAAAAAAAAAAAATTTAAATGAATGTTCATAACAACTATATTTTTAGCCAAAAATAAACTAGAAACAACCAACTTTCCATCAATTAGAAGATTGCTAAATGGCAAAATCACTAAAAATGTTTGAACTACTGATACGTAAAACAAAAAGGGTAAATATTAAAAACATGCAAAAGGAACAGTTTACATGAGCCACATAGTATAAGCATCCATTTATATGAAGTTCAAGAAGAGCCCAGACCAGTATATTGGGATAGAAGTCAGAACTGTGGTTACCCATGGGCATGGGTAGATTATTTTCTAAGATGAGGCATATGGGAATGTTTGAGGGTTGATGAAAATGTTCTGTATCTTGTTCTTGTGGTTATTTCAATGTGTATGTAGTCAAAAAATTATTGAACTGTACATTTTACTGTATGTAAATTATATATATATGAATTTCATGTGGAAAGATGTTACAATCTACCTTGGCAGGTTGTAAAATAACATTATGGTATCATACTATTTATGTAAAATTGTATGTATTTATATTTATAGAAAAATTTTGGAAAGAAGTTCAAACATGAAAATAGGTAAATGGTTAAGTATTAACTATTTGTCCCTTCTCTAGTTCTCCAGTCTAACATATTGAAATCCCAAAGCCTCCAAATGCTATTGCCCAAGACTGGCAGAGTAACCCTAACCCTAACTCTGATAAGATATTCATTCAGTTGTTCAAAAATTCAGAATGACTAACTTATGCTATGTGCATGATTTTAGTCAGTTATTTCCCTGATGTGACCAAAAGACCTGACAAGAATAATTAGAGGAGAAAAAGCCTACTTTAGGACTCACAGTTTCAGAAGTCTTAGACCATCGCCTGCCTACTTTTTTTCTTTGGAACCCGAGGTGAGGCAGAATATTATGGTGGAAGAGTATAGGGGAGGAAAGCAGCTAGGAACATGACATCAGGAAACAGAGCGAGCTCCACTCTTCAGGGACAGAATATATACCCCAAAGTCACGCCCTCAATGACCCTCCTCCTCCAACCATACCCTACTTGCCGACATTCACCACCCAGTTAATCCCTACTAGGTACTAATGCACTAATTAGGATAAGACTCTCATAACTGAATCATTTTGCATTGTCTCATATGTGAGCTTTTGGGGAACATCTAAAATATCTAAACCATAAGAGCATATATGAGTATATCACAATTAATTTTGTAGAACTATTACATACCAATTTAAAAATAATGAATAATAGAAGGAAGACCAATAGAGCAGAGAAAGGGAATCAGGGGAGGGGGTGAGTGAGCAAGGTATTAAAATAGAACAAATGATGTTACATGCATTTATGAATATGTCAAAATGAATTCCACTGTTATGTATGAATATAATGAACTAATAAAAAATTAAAGAAAAGCACAGTTGATTTTGGCCCTGTAAGAGTGATAGAATTGCTAATTATTCAAATATGTACTAATTTATCCAGTGGGAAATTATTAAAAGTAATTTGGAACAGTTTGCTTATTTGCTAAGATTTTGGTTCTTTGCACACACACACACACACACACACACAGACACACACACACCCATATTTAATTGGATATCTAGTGAATATATAGAAAAATGCTCTCTAACTTCATTAACTAAGATGTAAATCTACCTAGTAGGAGCTTATAACCTACTTATACTCATACAGTCATGAATCAATGCAAGAAAAATGACAGTAGTGTAAAGAAATTCTTTCTATAGAAAATGAGAGGATAATGAATAAGTGGAGCCAAGAACAGCTGATAATGAGGTCTTCAAGCAGTATGGAGGGATCCTAGGGAGCTCTGGGGACCTCAGCAGCAGGAGTTCAGGGTATAGTGTTTGAGTAGCCCAATCAATGTCAGCTTTCTACTTGCTGTAATTACTTCTCTCCCCTCTTTATACCCATCATCCTTTAGTCTGGGCACCAGTCACCTGTTTTATTTTTTTAATGAGAATCCCATGAATCCTCCCAGCTCAGTAGGAACTCTGAAGAAGGAAGGAAACAGGCATCAAATCTCTCTGTCTAATTTGCTAAGGTTCCTACCCTAAGGAGCTTATGTTCTAATAGGGAGAGAGAGAGAGAGATGTGAATGATGAGTTGCACACTTGCTAAAACTCCTCAGATCTGGTTGTGGTGAGAGCTTGAAGGAGACAGCAGGGAGGGCACGCTTGGGCTGTGTTTTGAAAGATGAATTGGGTTCACTCATAGGAAGGGCCTTGCAGTCGGAGGGGGCACACCAGCCAGTGGGGAAGATACTGATCTGACATAGAAATTTTTAAAAATTACCTGTGGCATACTAGACTCTGAGGCAGGGCCTGCATTCCTTTTCTTTACTAAACTTTGTATCTTTTGTCTTAGACAGTGGGGGGCATTGCACCTTTTTTTAATATTTATTTTTTAGTTGTAGTTGGACACAATACCTTTATTTATTTTTATGTGGTGCTGAGAATCGAACCCAGGGCCTCACACATGCTAGGTGAACGTTCTGCTGAGCCACAACCCCATCCC
This sequence comes from Urocitellus parryii, assembly GCF_045843805.1. Taxonomy (NCBI): domain Eukaryota; kingdom Metazoa; phylum Chordata; class Mammalia; order Rodentia; family Sciuridae; genus Urocitellus; species Urocitellus parryii. Next base: position 3,828,810 of record NW_027554068.1, read on the forward strand.
CCCCATTCCCCCCAAGCCCTGCCCTGCACCTTTTAAGTAGAGAAAGGTTATAATCAATTTTGAGTGTTAGAAAAGTGATCAGAGTGACAGAGGAGGAGAGAGACAAATTAGGAGAGAGGATTCTCAAAAGTGAGAGAAGATGAAGGACAGAATTATGATGGAAGCAGAGGGGGATGGAGAAGCTCAACAGATAGAGGAAAGGCTAAAAAGGAAGAATTCTACAAAGCTTAAAACTAGTCAAATGAGTATGGGGGAGAGGGAGGGGTCTAGCGTTTTTAGGTTGTATGTCAGAAGATCAGGTGATGCCACTGAACCCAAATAGAAAAGAGGCCAGGGTGTGGCTTTATTTCTCAGTAGCTTACTGATTTTTCTACTTCATACCAACTTTGGGGAGAGGGGGAATGAAAATTCCATCTGCCTGATTCTGAACTTATCTTCCATTTTAAGAAAGATTTTTCTAAAAAAAATTAATCCTATCAGTTTTTTAAATACCATTTTCCCTGCTCTCCCCACTGTGTATATACTTCTCCCCACCTAAGTAATTTTTACTTTACTACATATTTAAATTATTTCCTAATTATTGCGGTTTGGACATGAGGTATCCCCCAAAGCTCATGGATGAGTAGATGCAGGGACATTCAGAGGTGACATTATTAGATTAATTTAGTGATTGATCCATTTGATGAATTAATGATTTGAATGGATTAATAGGTGATACTGTAGGCTGATAGGGCATGGCTGAGGAAGTAGGTCATGGGGGCATACACTTGGGGACTATATTATGTCTGACTTCTTTTACTTTAAAGCTGTCTCTGCTTCCTGGCTGTCATCAACTGGGCAGCTTTCCTGCACCATGCCCTTTCATCTTGATGTTCCACCTCATCTTGGGCCCAGAGCAATGGAATCATCTGACCATGGATTAAACCTCTAAACCATGAACCAAAATAAGTTTTTCATCTTCTAAGTTGTTCTTGTCAGGTCTTTTGGTCATAGCACTGAAAAGTTGATTAACACAGTAATCTTAATAAAGCTACCCACAGGGTCCCATGATTGGAGGGAAAGAAAGCAGGCAGGCTAGAAGGGCTCCCAGCCTCCTGTCCTCTTAAGGAGGTTGCTTATGTTCCTGTCTTGCTACAAGTACCAGTCAGACTCACCTGGTGACTGAACTGTCCTGGATCCGTCTGGCCGGTGCTGCAAAAGCTTCAATAAGGCTAGTCATTGTCCCTTTCTTCTTAATCCCTTCTGTGGAATGAAAGAATAACAGTTTTGGAAATTTAATTGAAATTTTGTTTGTGAAAGTCTGTTGCTACTTTTGTCAATTCAAGGGCCAATTAAAACAACAACAACAAATGCTTTCAATGTGTAGGTGTAGCTCAGGGGTAGACTTGCCTAGCATGCATGATGCCCATACAGTCCCCATATAGTAAAACAGCAAACCAACCAACCTCTGTGTTAGAGTAGAGGGCTTGTGCTCTTCACAGAACCTGTTGAGCTCTGCTTCCAAGCTGGGGCTCCTTCAAGGATTCTTCCATGACTTCCCCAGACAGAGGTGGACTTCTTCTGCTGCTGACAGTTTTGTGTAGGGACTGATAGTTGAAAAAGTGTGTGGTGGTGTGCCCCAACCCTGCGGGTTCTGAGGACTTGAGGATGGTGTTAATGGGGTTGTGATAGCTCATGTTTACCACAGGACATGATAACAGAAGGGTGCCCCTGTGTGTGCCTCAGATTCCATCCACATTCTTTCTATCTCTGATTTTGTAGTTCTGAGAATCACTCCAACTAACACTATGACCCCTTTTGGAAAGGAATCCAGAGTGAGTAGTGGAAGAAGTATCATTATGTCCTTTGGTGGAAGTGTTTTTCCCTTGGATGCCAAAGGAAATTTCTTTCCAAATTGACAGGAAGCCCCTTTGAATTGAAATATTTTGCCTGGCAATCAAAATTTGTGCCACTATAATCAACCCCTGATAAACACAAAAATATGGCTAAAAAGTCTTGTGGTGATTGAAATCCCCAAATCTACTTTTGACAATTAGTTTTCCACTTGTCCCAACTTTACATAATGCTATTAATAAGAAAAGGTTATCTCAAAGAACCTTCTGGTTGAAAGAACTTTATAGAATCTCTTTTGTCAAATGTCTGATCAACATCCTCTCTGCTTATTTCCAGAAATGGCAGTTCACATCTTTCTAGAACAGGCTTTTCCATAGAAAGAGAGTTTTTAGTAGCTACAAGGGAACTGAAATGTTTCTGTAACTTCATTTTCTGGTCCTAGTTTGTTTTTATCTGGAGGATTCTGGACTAAGTCAATCATCAGTCCTTAGAGTATTGTAGGCCAACTCGCTCATTTCAACTGAGTCCTTTTATCTATAGGCTAAACAACACTAATTATTCAACCTATTTAAAACACTTTCAGGGTCGGTGATGGTGCACACCTATGATCCCAGCAACTTCAGAGGCTGAGACAGGAGGATCAGAAGCTTAAGGTCAGCCTCAGCAATTTAAGGTGTCCCTAAATAACTGATTCTCTCTCTCTCTATATATATATATATATATATATATGGCTGGGGAGGTGGCTCTGTAGTAACCTCAGTTGTAAAGTGCCCTGGATTAAATCTCTAGTACTAAACAAAACAAAAAAGTGCCTTTACCATCTTTTTCATTTTCTTGTGTATATACTTTGGTTTAAGATTTGGTATCTAGAATTAAAACCACTGTTTCAGATATGACCTATGAGTGCAGAATCAGTAGAAGGCACTGATTAATCTTTTAATAACATAGTCTTATCCCTGTTGGCAATCCCAACATACTTGAATTATATTAAGCTAGGAGTTAAATAAGTGTCATATTTTTCCCTCATTAATTGTCAATCATCTTAATCTTATGCAACTGATTTTCAAAACCTCAATATATGAGATCCATGACTTTTAAGCTTTTAGGCTATTGGTTTTGTTCCAGTGTTCTAGCCAATTAAGATTCTTTAAAATTTTTTTTTGGTAATGTTGTTAATTGCAACATTAACTATTCTTTCCTGTTTGTTTGTTTGTTTCCTACCTTTTAAGAATTGAAGACATTCTGTACCCGAGGCACATGTTTGTAATCCTAGCAACTCGGGAGGCTGAGGCAGGAGATCATAAGCTAGCCTTGGCAATTTAGTGAGACCCTGTCTCAAAACTTGAAAAAAAAAAAAGATTGAGAATATAGCTGAGTGGTAGAACACCTTTGGGTTCTATTTCTAGTACTGCAAAAAACAACAAAACAAACAAACAAACTGTAGAAATGGGCTGGGGTTGTAGCTCCAGTGAGTGCTTGCTCAGCACATGTGAGGCACTGGGTTCAATCCTTAGCACCACATAGAAATAAATAAATAAAGGTATTGTATCCATCTACAACTAAAAAAAGAAAAAGAAAGAAAGAAAGATACTATAGACACAAAGAAGGTATACAATATAAGGAGTTCTGGCACCCAAGAAGGCTATATAAACTCAAATGTTAATCTATTAAGAATTATGACTTCTCATTGGGCTAGACCCTTCTTGTTTTAATAATGTAGGTTTTGAGTTGGGCACAGTGATGTGCCTATAGTTCCAGCTATTTGGGAGGCTGAGGTAGGAGTATTGCTTGAGCCCAGGAGTTTGAAGTCAGCCTGGGTAACACACAGCAAGACCCATTTAAAAAAAAAGTTTTATTATTATTCAGGTAAGAGTATCAACAAGACCCTAGGATGTCAAAGCATCAGGAAATAAAAAAAAATTAAAAAACCTGAGGAATATACTTCTCATCACCCTCACTAGTTCATTCTTTCTCTCCCTCAAGTAAGCCATATGAGAATCAAATTGGATGCACATTGTCAACACTTGTCTCAGTAACTGAGACTGCCCGATGTTCTCTACTGAACAATTCTTACCATTAGTGTCAGCTACATTCTTGGAAGTACCAGTCCCAAGAGACTGAAAATGGTACCTGTAAAACTAGTTAAAAGAGTACCATCAGAATTTCACATGAAATCATACTTACATAAAGTTAAAAATATAATTTAAAATAGATCTTACACACACACATACATACAATCACACACGTACACACTGCAAATATCTGCACATTGGTACCCACAGTATATATTCCACTTAATGGAGTGAAAATTCCCATGGGATCACTTTACAATTGGACTCCAAAAATCTCAGCACCTACAATGTTCTGAAGATGGCTAGCAGGTGAAAAATTCTACCAAATATGGCCCCAAATTTTTAATCCCATAAAAATTTTGTCATGTTGGAATGAGAATATCAGATTTTTCTTGATTTTGTATTTCTTCAAAGTAACATATATGGCTGTTTCCATTGAAAATTGTAGAAATATTTATTATTAGTATTTAAGAAATAAACATCAGCAATAATCAAAATGATATTTTAAATTTTTATTGATACCATTTTGTTTATGAACTAATCTGTTTACATACTCATTTAAACTGTATCCTTATAACTTGAACACAAGCATTTTTCTTGACATTTACTCACAAAAAACATTTACCTACTTAAGAACTTCTGGTACAATTTTAAGTTCTGAATAAAAAATATTTCTAATGTGATGAATATTAATTTTTTCAAAACATCAAATGAAAAACCTCCCACTACTTTTTAAAATAAAAGCCACAAGACATAAATAATCACTATATACATTACAACTTGCTTTTGTCAAATTACCAAGAAGAGCATCATGCCTATTGTTAAGATCTCCCCCATTACAGAATGCAAAGCAATAATATTTGATGTGACAATATTCTGGTTAGTACACTCAGGTTTTGTATAGTTTGGTTTATTCTGTTTTAGAATTGCTAGAAAGAAGTAAGTAATCTTTGTATAAACACCATACTTTAAGTTATGTAGATAATGTAATCATTTTTAAATATTTTATAATAGTAGCATTTATCTTTTTAGAAGTTATGCACAGGTCCTAAAATACTACATGATTAGAATGTCACATTGAGGTTATCCTTATGTATCTTTATTATATGAATGTCTAATAACTGCATATTGAAATTAAAAGATATTGCTAAATATTGACCAAATATTTAACACATTTTGTCATTAAGTTTCTACTGGCTTTCTTAATTTTAAGTTTACCTAAACTAATCTAATAATTGGCCTTTCTTTTTTAAAATGAAGCAAGCATTATTTTCTGTTTGTGATAAATGTCAACCTTTTTTTTTCTTGTTGGTTGTTTTTTTTTTCTTTTTGGAAGACAAGTATATTTTGATGTAATTTAGGAAGAATGCTTTTTGAATTCTGTATTATCTTGTTATTGGAAACCTGTAGATGCTACTTCCAAAAATAACAGGAATTAAAAGATGTGGTACAAGAATAATACCATTAGACAACAGTTGTATATAAGGTTGTTTAAAAACAACCAAAGCAAAATAAAAAGCACACAAAAACACTTGGCATAGGTTATTAGTAGCTTGTAAAATCCCTGACCCTGCCAGATTGATACTGATATAGCTGACACCAGGAATACAGGTGGCCTATTTTAACTATAGTGTTTTGACCTTTTAAATTTTTAAATTAATTCTTAACCTACCTTCAGTCAACATTTTTTTTCAGAATTTGATCTTTCTTTCTTTGTACCTTGAGTTGATTGAAGTTGGAACATTTTAGAGCTGTCATTTTCTTTTATGCTTTTTGCATTGTGGAAAATCACCACCTTATTTGTTGACATGAAATGGTAAATAATTATGACTTGAAAACATTGTTTCCTAATAAAAACATTTCTGAAAAAATTTTTTAAAATCTTCAAAATATTGTGACCTTTCTTTGCTCATTTTTGTTTAAATGGAAAACCTGGACCACATGAAGGCTGATAAATATTGGAAGCTTTGAGAAAAATAGCTTTCATTTTGTTTGAGAGAATTCCCTTAGCAGAAGCTGTACAATATGCATATGTTCACAGTGCTTAATTCAAAACATAATATTTTAGTCTACCTAACCACAATGGGCTAACCAATTACAAGACATAAAAGGATGGACATTTAAGCTTTCTATGTGTGTATTTCTCTGACACAGACATCTGAAGACAATGTGTTTTTTAGCCTTCTCTTAAAAATTTACCAATTGCTTAATTTGTTCTGTTTGCAAAGACTGTCTCCTTAACAACATTTTTTTACTTTTTAATTCTTTAGGGAAAATAGGAACTGTTGGCATATGCACTTTTTGACCACAAGAAAGAAGACTACAAATCCTATTGTTGACATTGATATCTGACATGGGAGGGTGAGGAATTACAATTAAGGGTGGCAGAAACCCATTGCCTGGTCTGCATAATATTGTGATCTAAGGGAAAGCTCCAGAACCCCGCCTTTCTAAAACTGCAGGATTTCTCCTGCTCAGGGGCCCTGGGGGGATGGTCTCTGACAATTCTTTGGAGCCTGACAATAGTGAAGGAGATGGCGAGAGGATCTTATTTTTTCCTGTAAATGCTTTACCATCTTCTAAAGTTGGTGGAATAAGGCCTTCGGAGAGCTGAGAATCAGAGCTGTAGTGATTCGCCCTTGAGTTTCTTTTTTGAACTATGCTTCTCAAGGTGGAGGTAAATATCGTCTGGTTAGGGTCTGGGTCCTGGTCAACAGGAATTTCAGCGCATGGCTGATTTCCATCTGGAAACAGAGATTGATAATTTATTTCATCATATTACATCTTCCTCGAACCAGCCTGATCAAAGGTTCTGAGCAAATGCACAGTATCTTTTACATCAATGCTTTGGTGCCTTGTGATGAATCGCTTAGAAAGTGCCAGCCCATTGGTTTTGGAGAATTCTTCCTCTGGTGTAATATCCAGGAGCTCCTCTTGCAAGGAGGCCACTCTGTTCTGGGGCTTTAATAACGGGGTACTTTTGATCCAGGCTGGACCCTGGGATAGCCCATGAGGGGACACTGCAGGCTTCCTCACAGGGGAGCCTGGTTCCCAGATATCTGTTGAGAGCCACAGCCAAAGGGGCCCCAGCAAACTTCCAGCTGCCAGCAAACTTCCAGCTGCCGGCTGATGATTGGCTCACAGCGGCCCCAGCAACATCTAGCTGATTGGCTCCTCTGCAGTGATGTTCATTGGGCTGTTTCCCTGCCCTTCAGACTGCCAGCTGATGATTGGCTCACAGCGGCCCCAGCAACATCTAGCTGATTGGCTCCTCCACGGAGCTGCTCATTGGGCTGTTTCCCTGCCCTTTCAGACCATGGAGCTGCTCATTGGGGGACTTCTTTGGTTCCGCCCACGCGACCCAGCCAATCAGCCTCAAGAGGAGGAGGATTGTGGGAGGTGGTGAGGCTTGTGTGGGTGAGAGGCTTGTGGAAGCCGGTGGTGGCAGTTGGGCTCTGAGGGTTTTATCCTGAGGAGCTGCTTTGTTTGGCGATTGTAGTTCTAAAAATAAAGTTAGTTTCTTTTGACAAGTGGCTCCTGAATTGTGCCCAGCCAGACTGCGGCAGGTATCATCACTACTTCCACAGGCCTCCCGGTCTTTAAAGCCAAAAAGCGTCAGTTCAGTTTCAGAAAAATGTGAAACTTGTGATGAGGCTGTTTTGATGTCTATCTCAGAAGGAGTGGTGCAGGTGGCTGGGGAATGACACCCATCGATGTCTGCAGGAGGCATGTTTAGGTACTGTTTGGTAGTGTGCCTCCCAGAGGGTGATTTTGCAGTGGTTATAATGATGACCTCTTTCCCCTTTGCCTTGCAAGCACTAAGGAGAACTTTCAGGGTCTCCCTGTCTTCTGCATTTATTGCATAAACAAGAGCTGAGTAACCAGAATGGTCTTGCAAGCTGAGGTCAGCTCCGCTCTTTAGGAGCAAAGAAACAACTTCTGGACCAGCTTTTTCTAAGCAAGCGTGCATCAAGGCAGTTTTCCCAGATTTGTCCTGTATATTGAGATCGGTACTGTTTTCTAACAGGTACTTCACCATTTTGGCTTTACTGACACTCTGGTGATCCACGTGTTTGGTCTTACAAGAAATCATTAAAGGCGTTTCCCCGCGGTCATTGCTCTCATTGATGTAGGCACCACAAATAAGCCCTGGAAGAGAGTTGAGCTGGTGGAATGGTAGATAGCTGCAAAATAAAGAGCCAGGGGAGGAGGCCCAAAGAGAAGGGAGCCCACCCATAAACAGGGCCCATGAAGTTGAGCACTCAGAGATTCCAAGCATTGAAGAAAGTGGCAGGGAGGCACAGGACTGAAGATGAGAGGACAGTTGAAAATCTGCAGACAGAGTACCTGGACCTCCAGCTATTTCACCCTGTCCCAAGTAGCAGACAACTAACTGCAAGAAAACAAAGATTGATAACCTGAGCAAACTGATCAGAAAGGCTCTGAACTTGAAGGCAGCAAGCTGAAAATGTGGATAAAGTGAGAATCTGTAGGCTGAAAGTTGAGATCCCCAGTTCTCTGTCTGCCCTGCTACCAGGAGACTGGAAGCCAGGAAGAAAGAAAATCGTTGCATTTTAAAATTATGAGTCCTATTAAAAATATCTGTGGATAAATGAAGCAGTTCAAACAATAACTATACTCACCCTTCTACACACCCACTCCAAATGGAAATAGAAAGTTACATGAAAACTTTATTCCAAATTTCATACTTCAATTTTTCTCTTCTATCCCTGGATGAGTCTCCTGGCAGCCAGCTGTCAGTTCCTACCAAAGGAAATCAAAGCTATTCAGAGGCACATAAACACCAATGATTTGCTGCAAGCATGTTTCTCATTTAGAGTCTAGTTTTTTTAATTCCTTGTTAAGAAATCTCTACAGTGTTTGTTCAGTTTATCATATTTCACCAATTACGAGTTTGTAAAAGCACCTGGAGTGGATTTTATGCATAGAAAACTGGTGGGTGTCTGTTTGTAGGATGGAGCCTGCCCTGCAGGCCCTTACCTGGTTCATCCAGGCAAGAAGGCTGAGGAAGAAAAGAAAAGAAAAGGGAATTCTCCCAAGGTCCTTCGTCTTACCCACCTGCCTGTCAGAGGTTAAGTACAAGTTTCCGTGTCCTTTCTTAACATCTCTTTGTCTCTTGGATGACCAGTTTGCTGCAGAGCATGGTTCTGTCTGGAGAACTTGACTCATGCAGTGTCTAACATGACAGTGCCGTTTTGGCTGAGGTACTTTAAAAGCTGTCTTGGAGGTGACGGGCTAGGCCTTTCCTATGGCTTTCTCTCCCAATATTTCCCTCAGTTTTCCTTTCATTAGGTCAAAAAAGTTGTTTTCCTTTGTTCCTTTTACTATACTTTCTAATTGGATTCATTATCCCACCATAAAGTGAGTTGTCTGGCTATGGTTGGGGAGAGAGGGAGTGAAACATCAGAAATAGGTTTGAAGCTCAAATTCAGTCCTTCCCACTAACCCGAGTCCTGCCTTTATGCAGAAGAGGCAGCAAGGTGTGTGTGTCAAGAACCTGGGCTGTCTCTCTTCAAGTTACCAACCTTTGGGAAGTCATTTCTCACCCCTAAAATGAGGATAATATCTATGTCACAGTAGACAGTTCTAAGAATTTTAAAATACTCAAATATACTTGTTGCTGAAGAATTCAAAAAATGACAGTTTCTAAACATACATCAGCAAATACAGGTCCTCTGCATGTGAATCCTCTGTGCTGGTGGGGTCGGACAATGAGGCCAAATTTCCTCTACCAATGGGTTCTCACCTTTTGTGGGCATAAACATCACAGGGAGAATCTGTTAAAAATAAGATTCCAGGCTCTATTCCTAGATATTCAATACCAGGTGCTTGCTGCCCACTTCGAGAAAATGTGGGGCAATCTCTTCATTCCTATATGCTATCAACCCCTACCTCTAACTCTTACAGGTCTTCAAGTGGTTTGATGCTCAACTCCTCTGCGGGAGTGAAGGGTAGAGATGGTTAGCCCAGAAAGGAGTTAAGGGAGCCTTTTTGGATTTCAGAGTACAGCCTTGAGTTAGAACAGGCCCCGGGGGTTGGAGGTTTGCTGCCTTGCTCTTCCCAAACAAGTCTGAAAAAACCTGGTCCTGTGGGGAGCCTAAGGCCAGGATGCCCAGGCCAACTTGGAGTAAGGAAAGCCTGCCAGCCACAAGAAAAGCATGCCTCTCCTACCCAGCAAGATGCATCTGAGATTGTCCCAGGAAATGTAAGGGACTGGCCAAGAAGAGTGCTCTTCCCCCTCACCAGTTTCTAAGAATTATTGACAAAATGCCTAAGGGAAGGAGTAGCTAGTACTGTTCCCTACACATACCCACAAAGGACTAGGTATCTTCTATTACCTTGGGGCTGTCCCCAGGACCTTTAGGAAAAATCCTTGGGATATACACACCCGTACATCTCTGAATAGATTCCCCCTCAACACACACACACACACACACACACACACACACACACACACAGGTAACAGAGGGGTGGGTGGAGGACAAACCTGCACCTCCAATCTCAGGGAACCAAGATGACTAGATTTCTAAGCTATTGAGGATGCTGGCAGCGTCTCTGGATCCCCGATGGCGATGGCGTCTCTTCAGGCTTTTCCAAGAACGGGAGGGAGCAAATTGCTGTCAGAGAAGGGCAAAGGAAGGTGACTGGGGCGACAGCGTTGGGGCACGGATGGGAGCGGGGCGCATGTTTCTTCACCTCTGTGAGCCAGGGCAGCCGCTGGCGGGCTGAAGCTATTGCCATCCACGAAAGGGGATTCTGACCAGGGCCCCTGAAGAGTGGTTTCCTCACCTCCAGCCCTCTGGGAGGATGCAGCCCACCCTTGGGGAATGGCGCGCCGGAGGGGACAGCCATTGCCCTTATCCCAGGGAAGGCGCACCTCTGCACCCCGCCTCTGTGTGAAGGGAGTCTCCAGCGCGCACATCCTTGGTGCCAAGGATGTGCGCGCTGGAGAGCCACGGGACCCAGCTGCCCACCCCTGTCTGACTCTGGTTGCTCAAGCCAGAGGCAGCAAAGGGCTCCTCAAGCCACAACCCACCCTCTGCGCCCAGCCTGCACCTCCTGCTGCCCAGCGGCCCCAGGCACCTGCGGAGATGCGCTCGAGCTGGACCCTCGGACCCGCGCGCTCCTGTGGCCGAGCGCGCACCGCTCCCGCTGCGGCGCCGACACCCAGCAGCTTCGCGGCTCGGGTACATTCCCCCAGCGCCGTGAGGCAAAGAAGGAGGAGGAACCCGCATCCTGCGGGGTCCAAGCCCCAGCCGCCGAAAAGCCGGAGCCGAGAACCGGCGGGGATTGCAGGAGGCCAGAGGGTAAGCTCCTGCTGAGCGCACCCCGGGGTGGTGGGGCAGAAGCGCTGGGGAGGCCCATGAAGCCCGCTGCCTCTCTGTGGGCCGGGTCTCGTTCTCGGCTCGGGGCACTGCAGTGTCAGGATGCGCGTGAGGTGCGAGATCCAGAGCCTGAGCTCGAGGGCGGGGCGCAGGAAGGCCACGCGGCCTCGGGGTCTCGGGCTGCGCCTTCGGTGCCCTCCTCCCAGCAGCTGCCACGGCAACCCAAAGTTTCCCCAAGTGCAGCCGGCAGAGTCGGCGCCGCACACTGACCTGAGACTCTCTGTCGAGTTAGCAGCGCCGCCCGTCGCTTCCCTCGGGCAGCTCTGACCCTCCAAACTGGTGGCCCCAGGGCGCAAAGCCGGACCAAGCTGCCCACCCCAGTCTGCCGTCGGAACTGGGTAATGGTCTTTGGTCTTCCGTGGCGCCAATCTCAGATGCTAGTCGGTGCCTCCACGTCCCAGCCCCTGGTTGGCAGAGAGAGGCGGGCGGCGGGCTGAGAAGCTTGGAGTGGGAGCCGGGAGGCGCGCACTTCGCCAGAGGCTGGGGCTGTGCGGCGCTTCCTCTAGGAGTGATGCACTGGGAGTGACTGCGCTGCAGGTGGGGGCCAGAGGTTGTTCTCCGAAGCTCCGCCTTCTGTTCTCATAAGCCCGGCCCCCGCCCCTCCTCTGGCCACTGCGCTTTGGCCCCAAAGACTTGACTCGTCCTAGAGCTAGGGTGGCAGGGTCCCCAACGCCCCTAGGATCTTTGGTCGGCTTCTGCACCCCTTTTTCTGTCCAGCTAGTATCCACGCGGCTGGTCAGTGAATCTGCCCTCGGGGGACTCTGCTCTATCCTGGTCACTTAGGCAATGCCAGAGCCTCACTTCTGGTTGGAGTGTTAGTGGGAACAATCATTCTTGTTTTTATTTTTATGAATTCATAACTATATTATACTGCTATTAAGGCTTAATATGACATTCAACAAAAATACAGTTCATATATTAAACTCCGCTGAAAGATCAAGAAAGATGAAATTAAAACAACAGTTTTTGTTGTTGTTGTTGTTGTGGTGGTGGTGGTGCTGGAGATCAAACACAGGGCCTTTTGCACATGAGCCAATGATCTATCCCTCATTGAGCTATATCCCCATACCAAGTATATGGTTTTAACTCTGTGCTTATCTTGGAGAGTCTGACAGAGAAAAGATTCACTGTTTTCTGTCATTCAGAGTCTTTAGAAGCAAGTTCATGGGACATTTTACCCTAGAGGTGGGAGTTGGAAGTCCTGGATCTGGGTTGCCCTTTGCCATGTTTTGTTTGGAGGTTCCCAGAAAGGACTGGGCAAATTTGCTGGAAGTCTTAGGTCTCTTCCCATTGTCTATTTTTAAAGCTTTTTATCTATGTATATGTAGTGTACATATTTAAAGGTGCACATTTCCCAAATTCAGTGATTTTGCACAAATTGAATAATCCAGATTAAGAAACAACACCGCCAGCTCCCCAGAAGATCTCTTTATATCTCCCCCTTGTGGGGAGTAGTGGTTTCAAACAGCATACATTAGTTTTGCTTGTTTGGCACTTGAATCACCTTGTCACCCTGTCACCCTGTTGTTTGACTAATTTACCACAATATTAAATTTTAGAGATGAATACTGTGTGTGGTTGTGGTTTGTTCATTCTTTTAGCTATATAGTATTCCATGATGTGTATACAGCTCAACTTATTTATTTTACTCCTGATAGACATTTGGGTAATATTCAGGTTTGAGACATTACAATATGGCTATAAACATGATACTAGATGTCCTTGGGTGAACATATGTACCTATTTCTGTTGGGTACATACCTAGTACTGGAATTGTGAGTCACGAAGTAGGCATATGTTCAGCTCTGTAGATATTGCCAAACAACTTTTTAAAGTAATCCAATTTTTCTTCCTATGTTATTAATTTCCTATTGCTATTTATTTTTTTAAAAAATTTTGCAGTTGTAAATGGATGGCATGCTTTCATTTTGTTTATATTTTTTCTGTGGTGCTGAGGATTGAATCCAGTGCCTCACATGTGCTAGTCAAGTGCTCTGCCACAGCCCTAGCCTTCCTTTTGTTATTTATTACCACAAACAAATCACTTCAAATGTAGTGGCCTAAAACAATACAATTCTTTTTTTTTTTTACAGTCCAAACTGGGTTTTATGTGGCTAAAATCAAGTTGCCTGCAGGGTACCTTACTTTTGTGTGCTCTAGGGGACAATGTGTTTCCTTGACTTTTCTAGCTTTTAGAAGCTTCCCTGCATTCCTTGGCTGGTGGCTCCTTCCTCCAAGCTCAAATCTCTCTCCTTTTTCTCCTCCCATCTCTGTTTCCATTGTCACATGGAAGCATCTGATTCCCCTGCCTTACTTATAGGGAACTTTGTGATTATACTAGGTTCACTTGAATAATCTGCCATCTCAAGATTATTTTTTTCAAAAATTTTTAGTTGTCAATGGACCTTTGTTTTATTTATTTATATGCAGTGCTGAGAATCAAACCCAGTGTCTCACACATGCTAGAAAAGTATTTCACAACTGAATTATAACCCCAGCCCCAAGAGTCTTAATTTAATCATGTCTACGAAAACAAAGCCCTGAGATAAAATCCATCAGAGGATTTTCCCTGGTGACCTGGTCTGTGTTAAGGCTGGTAGGAGAGGGAGCTGATGTTGGAACACCATGTCTGGCCACCACCAACCTGCCACCACTACCATGTCTGAGACAAGGGCTTTCATGTAGAGAATGAGAGTCTGGGTTGCTTGGGCTGGGGACCAATGCTGAGGGAAACATTAGGGAAAGCAGACTCTGCATTGTGGAGTGGTATAGTCTGAATACATTTGCCAAATTCATATACTGAAACTTAATTGCTAAGTAATAATATTAAGAGACAGTGTGTTTAAGAGTTAATTCATGAGGATGGAGCCCTTAAAAATAAGATTAGGAGTCTGGGGTTGTGGCTCAGCAGTAGAGCAGCCTCACATGTTCCAGACCCTGGGTTCAATCCTCAGCACCACATAAAAATAAATAAGTGAAATAAAGGTATTGTGTCTAACTAAAACTAAAAAATAAATATTAAAAAAAAGAATGAGATTAGGGCCCTTTAAAAGAGCTTGAAGTAGTCAGTTCATGCTTGTCTGTCCTTTTGCCACGTGAGGAAACAGTGTTCACTATCCCAGCAGCCCCCACCAGGATATTGCAACAAGGCATCATCATCTTGAAACAGAGAGTAGCTCTTGATAGACATTGAACCCCTTAGTCTTCCCAGCCTCCAGAACTATGAGAAATAAAGTCCTACTATTTGTAAATTACCCAGTCTATGGTATTTTGCTGTAGCAACACTAATAGACTAAGACTTGTTAGTTGTTAACAGCAGGAAGGCAGTGTTCAACACAACATATGCTTCATTGTGGGCAAGGCTTTGTGGTTTGGAATGTCCCCCACATACCATCAGTCCCTTTCCATCCTCCATTTCTGGGGATGAATCTACTTCAGGATTGATGATGGGATTGTGAGGACTGACTTCCTATAGCAGGAGAGGTAAGGTAGGGTGGATGGGATGCCAAAGCCTGTCCTTCTAAGCTGGGGTGTAGGTATCATCCTGACGGAAACAGGAGTAATATAAATGTTAGGATAATTATTTATCTACCCTCTTGCTGCATTCCCAGAGAGTTTGAAGACAGACCTCTCTGCCAGATGCTCCCTCCAAATGGCCCTCAGATTAACCACCAATAAAGTTCATGGTCCAGAAATCTCTCATACATATTCAGAGTTTCCCAAACATCTTTATATTTTCTAATTCTCTTAAACATGAGCTGACCATCTAGGATTTTCTGACTTGAGAAAGTTTCAAATGTAAAAAAATTAAACCAAATAAATAAACAGAAATATCAAAATTTGGGGGAAATAGACAATGTAGGAAGAAGAAAACATAAAACCCATCACTAATATAATAGATGCAATATAAAACAAGAAAAGATATTATGTAAAAGAAACAATCAGAAATAACAAAAGGCTTTTGAAATTTTAAAGAGCAGATATGAAAATATGAAGTTGATAATCTCAAGAGAAAGGTTACATAATAAAAATAAAGTCATCTCTGAAGAAAAAAATGGGGAGGGAGAGGACAGTCAGAGAAAGGGAGAGAGGAAAATAAAAAGGCATGGAGGAAAATAAAAAGGCATGGAGGATGAATCTAAAATGTCCAACATCTGACCAGTAGGAGTTTCAAAAAGAAAGGACAGGGGAAAACATAGGAAGAAATTATCAAGAAGCCAATCCAAAGTTGGGTGCAGTGGCACAGGCCTGTAATCTCACCCCTAAGGGGGTTCTCCTTAGGACAAGAAGCTCTGTAGGTAAGTGTTGAACACTGAGCTTTAGTCACACTGAGCAATGCAGAGCATGTTTTGCTTCTTATATTAATAATTTTCTTCCTCTGGAGAATTGCAAATTCAAGGCCAGAATTTAGTAAGAACCTGTTTCAAAATAAAAAATACAAAGGACTGGGACTCGGCAGTAGAGTATCCCCTGAGTTCAATCCCCCAAATCAGAAAAAATAGGGAAAAAAAGGATCCAAGAAAATTTCCCCAAGATGAACAACATGTTTCCAGATGTGAAGGGCTTGCTTAAGTGCCTAAATCTTTCCATAAAAATAACTGTGGAAAAGGGAACATCTGGAAGCCCCAAATGGGTAACACCTAAAACAATAACTAGTATAAGCACACTATCAAGAATATGGAGTCTTCATAGGAAGAATTGAGTATAGGCATAATCATGGAGTTTAAGTGGCTTCATTTGGGGAGTGGCACCATGGTGGGGATGTCAGTCAAAGGCTAATGGTTTTCTGTCCAAGCCCTGACATACAGCAATTGTTTGACTGCACAAGACATGCACAGGTGTTTCGTCAATAACAACTTAAATGTTAATTTTAAAATTAGTGATAGGTAGAGAGAGAGAGGTAAGATGGGAATGATGGGAGAATCTGGATCAAGCATGTAAGAATTCTTACTATTCTTAGATCCTTTCTTAAGCCTCAAATTATTTCAAAATAAAAAGTAAGAAAAACTAATGATATTCAGTGCTCACCATGTATTTAGTACAGTTAAGCATTTGACAAGCACTATTCCTTTTAGTCCTCACAACTCTTATTATCCTCACCTTACAGGTAAAGAAACCAAACTTCCTTCCTTCATTTTTCAATAATAAACATCTGGAATTTAGAAACACACATTCTAACTGGTTTAGTGTGTGTGTGGCGGGGGGGGGGGGCGGTTCCACCCCAATACATTTCCCTGTCACCCACCTCCAACCCCACTCCAAATAGTTAAGAAACATTTTTTTACATTTTTTTTGTTTGCTTGTTTGTTTGTTGTACCAGAGATTGAATCCAGGGGTGCTTAATCACTAAGCCACATTCACAGCTCTTTTTATTTTATTTTTTATATTGAGACGGGTCTCACTAAGTTGCTTACAGCCTTGCTATGTTGTTGAGGCTGGCTTTGAACTTTTGGTCCTCCTGTTTTGGTCTCCTAAGAAACTTATTTTTATTTAGAAAGCTTTTTCTTTCTTTCAGGAGATCAATAAAATGATTTAAAAAAAAGCCTTAGTGACCCAAATTCAGAAAAGCAACCCTTATTCTTCCCATCTCTAATGACAGGTTCTCAGCTTTTCCTCAGTATTTCCAGATCTGTCCTAGAGAATTGAATGGATCACTCAGGCTACAGGACTTTGCTTGTGGTGGGACTTGACTTTGGCTTGGCCTCCAAAGCTCTGGCCTCTCCTGCTTTGGGACCACAGGGTATTGTGGAGGTGGCTCCACCTGGATCTGTGGCAGGAACGTGGAGCTCCATCCCAGTGGAGCCTGGTCCCTGATCATCAGGCCCTGGCCCCCGATCCTCTTAGCTTTAAAATACAGGAAAGTATTTTGCTTTGGCTCTGGAGATGCAAATACACTTTTGAAGGCCTTTTTCACTGAAGAAAAGATTTCGGTACAGTGACTATGATCTATTTTTGGAGGGGGTTCTCCTTAGGACAAGAAACGCTGCAGGTAAGTGTTGAACACTGAGCTTTAGTCACACTGAGCAATGCAGAACATGTTTTGCTTCTTATATTAATAATTTTCTTCCTCTGGTTTCTTTTCATGCTTCTCTTTAGGTCCCCCTTTCCCCTCACTGTTCAACATTTCCCTGATGTTCTCTGAATCCTAACAGCTTAAAGCGGGGATGGTTTTTTTTATATAGTTTTCTTTTTTCTGATTCATCTTTGGGAGATAATTGCTTCCCTGCTCTGAGAAGAAAAGAAATGCTTATAATGTGCTAGAAAGATCAGTAGTGAGGGCTAATGCTTCCTTTCAAGAGTTCTATGCTTAAAATCCACAACCCTTAAACTTGGCTGTGCTCAGTCACAGGGAATCCCAGCTGCATGCACCTCTCTCCTGTGCTGCCCAGGGCACCCTCACTATGAGAACAAAGGAAAAGTGACAGAAAAGATTGGCTTCAGAATAGTTTTTGGGAGTCTCCCAAATAGCAATGGAATATACATTTTTTGTTTGATTTTTGGTTCTTAGTCAATAATCACTATGCTAGACCATCTTCTCTGCGAAAGGAACTGGGATTTTGTCTGTCAATATTGCACAGCATGTGTATTAATTTGGCTCTTTTTTATTTTTCAATTTTAGGTGGACTCAGTATCTTTATTTTATTTTTATGTGGTGCTGAAGATCGAACCCAGTGCCTCATGCATGCTAGGTGAGCACTCTCCCACTGAGCCACAACCCCAGCCCTAATTTGGCTCTTTTTTAATTGAAAACTGTCCTTCAGAGATGAGAGTCTCATTATTTGGTCTCTCAACAAATTGTCCTGTTTGACTTTATAATAAGGCTGTAATTTCTCAAAGTTTAGAAGATGTCTCTTATTCTTTTCTTGGTCTTTATAAAGGGTTTAGTAAATGTAACTTCAGAAGCAGTTGTGAGATGGGGTTATCCAGTTTCGGGATTGCATCCTGAGATTTACATGGCTATATCCAAACTCCTTTTCTGGAATGCAGATGTTCAAGGTCATGAAAAGCTAGTCTGCTGTGCATTAGGAAAAGTTGGCATTGGGCCTGATACAGAGAGAATAAGTCTTGGACAAGAGGACAAGGCAGGTCTAATGAAGGAGAGGCCAGTAGGGGTACTCCTAAAAAAGGGCAATTGACCTATGGACTTCAGGATGATCAGGACCAGAGTCCATATTTAAATATCAGTTAAGGTAGCTTTGGACAAATTTCAGTGTTTTAACCAAATGGGACTAAACACACACACACACACACACACACACACATACACACACACACACACATTACTTAACAAAGAATCTAAGGTTAACTCTTTCTATTTCTCTCCCTTTCAGTCATTCTTAGTTCATAGTTTTGTTCTCATGATCACAAAATAGCTGTCTATCTTCTAGACATCATATCCATATTATAGGCCTGAAGGGTAAGGGTCAAAATGCAAACAATGTGTAACAACTGTTTTTCTCTTATTTTAAAAAAAAATATTTATTTTTTAGTTTTAGGTGGACATAATATCTTTATTTTACATTTACATGGTGCTGAGGATCGAACCCCCCAGTGCCTCATGCATTCTAGGCGAATACTCTACCACTGAGCCACAGCCTCAGTCCTATATTTCTCTTATTTGATCAGGAAAAAAAAAAGATTTCTTTGGTTCCTTCCTGACCTCTGACTTCTACTCACAGTCACTGGCCTGAACTGGGTCATGTGACTATCTCTGCCTTTAAAGGAAGCAAGAGTCATTTACTGAGCTCAGTGAAATCAGGATTCTGTTAGTACAAAAAGTAAGGATTCCATGTTTCTACCCATGGCCCTGGACAATTTAACCTCTCTTGGCTCTGTTTTCCTCTTTTGCAATATGAACATTGGACCATAATAGTGCCTACATCAGAGGGTTATCATGAATATAATGAGCTCATGTTTATAAAGCACACAGAACATAGCACTATGAAATTATTTTTAGATAAGTCAATAAAGGGCAGAATATCCACTGGATAGGCATTTAGCATGGCCTACCATTATGCATGGTTATTCTGCATGGTAATCCTCCTCTGAGGTAAACATTACAGTTAAGCATTGCAATCTGATATTAGCTGTACTTAGAGGATTTAGGGAAGGTCAGATGCCTTCATTCGGCAGAGACACATGACAGCAGCCTGGAAAAGTATTGTGGGTGACCTGTAGAGAAGGGGCCAGGGACTAAGCAACCCAGCTCCTTAGAGTGACAAGGCACACCCACAGGAGTGGTAGCAGAGTTATAGCTGGGATATGGCTGTATTTCCCAGCTTCCCTTGAAACTGCTGTGGCCAGGTGACTAAGCTTTGGTCATCAGAGAGTGGAAGCGAAGTGCACAAGAGAAGGTCCCTGACTACTTGCTCTTCCCCCGCAGGAGTGGCAGTGATGGGAACTACCTGGTAGATGATGATGGTACAGCTGTCAGGAATATTAGATTCCTGAACGACTTTTTAGTACAGAACCACCCAATGACCTGGAACACCTACTCTGGATTATTAAATGAGAAAGAAATTCCTATTTATTTTCTTTTATTTGTGGTGTTAGGGATAAACACAAGGCCTCATGCATGCTAGAAGAAACTTCTATTTTTATTTGAGATTTTTGCATTTTGGATCTCTTCTTCCTAGCTCTTTACTTCAACTGATGTAACTATTTTCATAATTTAAAATAGTATCTTTAGAAATCTATAATATGCATGGAATATTTCTGAAAAGAGATTTGGAAATTTTAGTAACATTGGCTATGTTGAAAGAGGGGAACTGAGAGGCTGGGGGACAGGAGGGAGTCTTATTTTGTTTTTAATTGATATATACTTAGAATAGTTGAAATTTGAACCATATAAATGTAATATTTTTCAAAAACTAATGATAAGGGCTGGGGATACAGCTCAGTTGGTAGAGTTCTTGCCTATTTGTGTATGTTTGTGTGGTGCTGGTTCAATCCCCAGTATCACACACACACACACACACACACACACACACACACAAATAAACAAATAAATAGATAGATAGACAGATAAAAAAGAAAGAAAGAAAATAATGATGGATTGAATTTGAAGTGTTGATCTTGTGCACTGTAGTTTGTACACATTCATTACTGATTAGCACTCAGCCTGCATTTGGGTTTCTTATCTACTAATCCAATGACCAGGCAAAGGAGAAAGGTGATGGATGAAGCTGGCAGAGAGAGGAGCAGCCGGTGAATGCCTGAGTGGGAAGGCAGGACTGCAGCGCTCTGCCTGAGCCTCCTCCCAGTGCAGCTCATCTGGGTGCCAGCAACTGGACTGCTCATCTCCCATCAGACAGCCTGTGTGTCAGCTTGAGGGAGGTGATCACTGCATGCAGATTAATGTCACTTCCATTTCTGAGCATCCTAGGTCCCAGGATGGTATCTTTTTCATATGAGGCACTCAGAGAGATTCATTCTGTATTTTTTGTTGGGTGAGCAACGTGGCATTTTTCTAACCAACTGAAGGAGAATTTAGTTCTCATCCTTGCAGTACGAGTTCATTTTTTTTTCTGCCTATTTTTATGTTGGGATGGGTAATTTATTATTTTCCTATTCATGATTTCCAAAAAGACTTCCATTTCAAAGCCAAAAGGAAAGGGCAGTGTAATGTTTAGTAATTTTCTCCTGAAGCACAAAATGGGGGTTTCTTGTTTAATAAGGATTCAGTAAGGGCATAGTGTGATTGATAGAAGCTCAGAGTTCTAGTGCATATTTGAAATGATTGTTTTATGCTTGCTTTCATACAATGGCTCCGTTTGAAAACTAGGGCTCCTGGGGACACACTATTTCCTGGAGTACACGGTGGCACTTTCCCCTCCTAGGATTCCTTGAACTCAATTCATTTCCAGAACAGTTAGCCAGGTGGATTCTTTGGTAAATTAGAAACATAAAAAGATTCAAATAACTTCAAATATTGCTTTTTACTGGCTTGAAATTTAGAATCTTAAAGAACTGATATATTTTTGATAGTATCCATTTGAATTATCCTTATTAATTCTTGGTCACCCAGCCATGGTAGCTCCGGAGGGCCCTTGCGCAGCCTGACCAGGACATCCCAGCCTGTCCATGACTCCCTGGGGAATTCATCCTGGACCACAGCCAGATTGGATGCTCATAATTTCTAGGTGCATAAGGCAATTGACCCATTTCTCACTTTCCAGATGCCACCTTGTCATGAAGCATTCTCCATCCCCTTAACCAGGAGCTGCAATTTCAGTTTGTAGCTTTCCTAGGGTATTTATCACTGCCAGTCCAGTATTATAGTTATGTGCATCTACATCCCCCAAACCAGACAATTCATATTTGTCTTTGACATCAAGCCCAGCACTGGGCACACAGCAGGTGCTTATGAATGCAAAATACACTGTGTACAGGGATTTTTTTTAAAAAATGCACCAAATTCAGTTCTTCTCTGCCAGAACTGTGCTCTTTGGCAGAGATGGACAAACATAGTCCATGGGCCAAGTTCAGCTCTGGTCTGCTTTTGCATGGCCCATGCACTCAGAATGCATTTACGTTTTTAAATGATTTGAAAAATCAGAAGATAACACATGAAAATTATACAAAATTCAAATCTCAGTGTCCATTAATAAAATTTTATTGAAACATGGCCACATCATTAGTTTACACATTGTCTATTGTTGTTTTTGTTCTGCCTATGGAGCTAGGAGTCAAAGCCACTGGGTACACTGAGGTGAGGAGGAATGTGGGGTCCAGGACAGATGACTCTGGGTTGCAGGATGATTATTTCTCTTTGGGAAGGTTTTCTTTGGTTGGTCCCTGGCTGTCTTTAAAAAAGGGGGAGTCTTTTATGCAGTGATGCCCCTGCAGTTCATCAGCCAATCCCCCTTCTGAGCTGAACATTCTCTCAGAAGGTCTGTCTTGACTCCTGAGCTCCTCGACAAAACTCTACTAATACCTGGGCCTTGAGTGCCATAAGTTGCTGCTTTTGTTTCTGGGTGGAAGAACAGCTTGTGAGAGGTAGCAGGTAGATTCTAGGGAGAGACTGAGAAGTCTTGGCTCTTGTGTCTCTTCAAATATGTCCTCTAACTTCGAGGTAAGTCAGCTTCCCTGTCTCTTGCCACATGATGCCCTGCACTCCAGACTCTGCCATTACCAGATGCAACCCTTAAGCCTTAGACCAGAACCTCTTTTCTTTATAAGAAGAATTCCAGGTAACTCAGACACACCTCTCTGACCTATAAAACTGCAATGGAACATCTTGGAAAAACATCACATCAGTTTTGTGAAGAACTTTGAACCAGGACTAAATACCAGGTATTATATTCACTTTAAAAATCAGTGACAGCCTGTACTCAGAACAAAGATGTGTTTTTTTTCTTCTTCTGGTGATTCATTATTCACTCTAGATACTCATTTTTGCCATGCAGAGGTGCCATGCAAATATGAAAAGCCAGCCTAATAAATTAGTCACTACTTTGATGAATATGTTTTCATTAACAGAGGCAACTACTGATTCATATAAAACACTGAAGAGATGAGGTAATACTGCGATAATTAATAAGATTTAAAGTTGCTCATAGCATAATCAAACCCTGTACACATGCCTTCATAATGTGTGCAATTTGTAATCCTAAGTGAGAAAACTGTGAGGTGAATATTTGTTGTTGTTGTTTTTTTTGTGTGTCCAGCATTCAAATACCCTTTCTATTCTGGCAAATCCAAGATTGTTTTTCACTGATCCAGAATCTTTCTTCTGTAGAAGCTCAGAAGAATGTACCTCAAAGTACAGCAATTTGGCATGCTGAGTACTTTGAACTAAAGGAGATTGGAAGGCCTCAGTGGTGAATGTCTCTCTGACCTTCTCCAGCCCTCTCTCTCCCTCAAAGTCATAGAAAACAGGATTCTTCTTCTCTAAAGAATATCATAGAGACTAGAACTCTCTTCCAAAAAATCAAGCCATAAAATCCAGAAAGTCTTCTCTCTCTTTTCTCCCTTGAAGACTTTCATTTCAGAGTAGTCTTTCCTCATACCTGGGAGGCAGGAAAGCTACAAAGAAAGGCCAGGAAGAATCTAGACATACAGCCCCTCTTAGTTTTTCTTCAGTGAATCCCTAGTAGATCTTTTCTCTTATCTAATTACATTTTTTATGTGGCTGGTCCATTCTTCATAAAAATTAGGCACAAAAACAGGCCTTTCACCATGGGTGTTTATTTCTGAAGGCTCCCATGTCATGCAAAACTTTGATTAAGTAATGATGGGTGAGGAAGGGTTCACATCTTTCTGCCTTCACTTTTTGGCTCTGGAAGCTGGAGAGGAACAGATAATCCCCCTATAGATCCCTGAATCTTTTGTGAGGACATCTGAGGAGCTCTGTCAATCAGATACTCTTTCCTGGGACTCTGGATCTTCAGGAATGATAAGAAAGCCAGAGATGGCTGGATGGAATTGAGACTTCATGGATGATGACAAGTGTCCAGGGCTAATGATGTTGGGGCCAACACTCTCTGCTGACTGAGCCTCTGGTAAGAGCCTGGCTGTACTATGCACACCTGATTTCCTATTTCCAAGGCTAATTCTCCAGGCTTTCTGAAATGTTTTGAAACACCCTTGAATTGTTTCAGTAACTTCTTTTTCTGCATCAGCTCACCAGTGTTGGTCTCATTATCTGCAGAAACTTTGGCTGTTTCATGCTCTTTGTGAGGATAAGACAGAGGGTATTATACAAGAAGAAAACTTTATTCTAGACCTGGTTCAATTAGAGGCCAGAAATGATTCATCTTAAAACTACAATTACTTTAAGGGCCCACTGACTTGAAAGCATATGTTTTACAAAGAATATTGTTCTTTAACATGTCTGTTCAGTACATTCAATTGCTACTCACCTCCTCTGTTGATGAAAGACTAATCAGGGGCAGGTCACCATCTCCAAGAGTCTGACAAGGCAGTAATATTTTGGAATTCAAAGAGACCATACAAACGGTTTCATCCAAACACCTCATTTTACAAATAGGAGAACTGAGGTTCAGACTAGCTAATATAAGATTTACTCTAAATTGTGTAGCTATTTGTAATTACTGAGAGTAGGGATGTCCATTGGACTTGATGGTGGGGAACCATGTCATTTGGCAGGAAAGATAGGCAGGGTAGGGAGGAGAGAGGCAAAGACAGGTGCTTAGTTTTAAGAGCTGAGATTATGCAGTATGAAGTTAAGAGACCGAAGTGTCGCAGAATCAGGTCAGAGAATGGCCACACATAAAGTGTGAGAAGGTGTTGAGAAGCTACTGGACAAAGGGGTTGGACAAGAACAGGAGAGTCTCCAAGCCAGAGCCAAACTTGACCTTCTCTTCTTGTCCCTAGGGATGTATGGATAAGGAGCCTAAGAATTTGAATATCCTTCTCTACTTCCTGGTTGTTGTATTTTTATGCCCCCTGAAGTTTGTTGAAACTTCTCACCTTTCAAAAACTCTCATGAATCCAGCTGTAACTTATGGAACTTAGGCCCACTCTATCTTTGATCTGGGTGTTGACACGCCAAGTAGGATCAGGTTGCCAATGGACATACCACCAGTAAGTTCCACTGTCTGGTCATTAGGTCGAATCAGTCCTTCAGTTTGAGGCTTTTACTTTATGTGTTGTACAGATGGTAGCTACATGGACTCCTCAAGAGAACTAATAAATTATTTGGAAGGAGGGAATTTGATTCATTTAGGCTTTAAAATAGAGATTTTAAAATAAAATTGCTTTCTTGGGCATCACCATGAGTTAATGTTACATTATTGACAGATGGGACATATTGAAAGCACTGATATGCCTTGGGATAACTCATCCCTTCTGTATGCTATTGCCATTTAGAGTTGATTTTGGTTTTTCATTTGATTTATGCCTTTGTTAGTCAGCTCACCATTACAGCAACAAATAGATCACTTATAAATTATCAACTTATAAAGATAAAAAAAAAATTATTTTGGCTCACAGTTTCAGAGGTTTCGGTCCACAGTCTAGGGCCCTGTCACTTTGGGCCTGTGGGGAGGTGGTGCATCATGGTGGAGGTGGTTGACAGAGCAAAATCACTCACTTTATGGATAGGACATAGTAGAGAGAGAGAAGGGGGCCAGGGTTTCACAATCCTCTTTAAGGGAATGCCCTACTGACTTGAAGACCTCCCACCAGGTCCCATCTCTTAAAGGTTATACCACCTCCCACTAGCATCATTCTGGAGAACAAGAGTTTATAAACAAATGGGTCTTGGGGGAAACACTTATCCAAATCATAGCATACCCAATAGAGATCTTCTTTTTCAATTTTTTTTAACTTATGTTGTTGGATGAGTATGGATCTTCAGGGAAAAGGAAATTGTCTACAAAACAGGGTGATGACTATATAGGGAATGGAGGTTTCACAGGACAGAGAAGATGAGATGAAATCCTGCCCAAACTGAGACATGACTTCATGGAGAAAGTTCAGCTCTCACTCTAGGAAAGAAGAAGTGTTCAAAAAGGAACTGCTTCTATAAGATTGAGGTTGTCACTCCTACTTAAACATGGTAGGAGAAAAAAAATGAAGAAGTGAGTACCTGATTGAGATACGATATTAAAAAAATAATTTTGAAACTTTGAAAGTCTTTGGTGTTTTTACATCATAGTGGTGCAGCATTTGTAGTAACGATGTGTAACATATCATAGAATCACAACACGCATTCAGTCACTGTGAAAAGGTGAAATTGTTTTAATCTGCATGGAAGTAACGTTTAGGTGATGATAACTGTTCACTCTATAATAGGAGAATTTTATGATTTGTGGGTTTAAGTTGGGGATGTTATTTCTTGTAAATTGGAAAAGTTAAGAAATAGAAAATTAATAACATAACTTTTAGTTTTGCCTCCAACTCAAAGAAAATCATTTTAAGCTTGAAATATTAAAATGGATTATGAGGTCTTCATACTAATATAATATAATCCGTGTCTGCAGGTTCTGTGGGAAAATATGTACGTGTCAAGACTTTGAGTGGAAAAACACCTTTTTTCCCATTAGAACCCCTTTCTGTTGACTGACATCTAAATGTTATTTTGATCCTAGTGAAGATCGTTTATGGTCACCAAAGATATTCTGTGCAGATTTTAATATCTTATTCAAGATTAAGTCAGCAGCTGAACTTAGTTCTCAACGAACAGGAAGATGTTCCCTACATCCTAATGGTTTATCATTCTGACCAACATTCACTAAGGGAGTTAACCAGTGTGACTGGAGCCACGGGTCAAGTCATTTCCAGTCCTGGAATTGGACTGGACACATTCTTTCCTCTGATTCTTGGTTTGTGCTGACCCTGTTCCCTTTCCTGCCCTTTCTTCCCTATTTTTCTAACTCTGACACCTCCTTAGAAGACCAGCTTAACTCCTCTGTGCAGCATTCACTGACCATTCCAAGCACGAGGGCATATGCTTTATGCAAGCTCCTGTAGTTCTTATGTAGTCCTTAGATGTCTTTAGACTTCTTTATCTTCTTTATCTGCCTTATTGTAGTGAAATTCTCAGCTCTCTGAGGGAGTACCCATCTTCAGCATGGGCAATGAGCATTGGGTGACTGATTGACAGTCCTTACAAAAGCTAGAGTTGGGGAGAGGGTTATAAAGATTAGGACACGAGAGGAAGGCAGATGTGGATAGGATCAGGAACATGACAGCATCCTAAAATAAGTCAAGGAGAAGCCAGCTGATCTGTGATGTAGCATTTGTAGTAATGATGTGTAACATGTCATAGAATCACAACACGCACTCAATCACTGCTGGCGAGTGAAGGCAAAGAAGGTGTTTGGCCAGCCTTAATGTCTTTGTGGACTTCCTTAATTGACTAGATACTTAACTTGCATGTGTGTTTTTCTGGGGATGGAGCACAAGGCCATTCTAAGTGGCTTTCCCAAGTGGCTCTCCACTTTCATGCTCTGCATAAACTGCTCTTCTGGACTTTCTCTCCTCCACCTCTTCTTCTCTGGTTAGCAAAAGCTACTGTCCTTCAAAACCCAGTGTGAACACCACAACCTCTGAATGCAGTGTTAGAAATGATGGCTTAGGTTTCTAGTGACAGCACCTCAACCCAAAGTAGCTCTGGCAGAAAAAAAAGAGGTTAATAGTCTACAAAATGTTTGGAAAGACAGAATGCAACTAGCCCTCTGTGGAATCTATAGCCAGCAACGCAATCTATAGTCAGCAACTTCCCCGCTCCAGTTCTCATCCTCGTTTCCCATGACATGATGGCTCATTTTAAATCCTGCAGAGAGAAGAACAAAGCAGCATGCGGAGAAGGGGGCCACCTTGAGATTTCTGAATGCAGACTCAGTCTGAAGCTCCTTTGGGGATTCCTGAGATACTTTCATATCCTCATAAACAATATTGCCATGCTTAGATCACACTAGTATGGGAAGGCTTCTGTTGTTGTTGGCTACAAAACACATGACAAAATAAACTGAGATCTTGGAATATAATTATAAAAGGAAACATGCAACTCTTCCTCAGATGGTCTTCGATGATATCACTGATGGGAGCAGGAAGCTTGGGGGTCACTGGGTGGACTGCATTACACATAAAGCTTTAACTGAGAATCTTTTGACCATGGGCCAAAATTCTAGGTATGTGAGTTTACCAAGATGCTTTGGGTGCCTCAGGCCACATCACCTGGACCATCTCTGATTTTAACCAGGCTTCTATTACCTAAGTGACCTTGAGAATCTATCCTTTTAAAAGACCTTTTCCACCTCTTCCCTCTTTCCACTCCCTAATTCTGCTTCCTAGGTTGCATCCCTAAGAAACAACCTATTCTCAGACCTAGAGTCTGCTTTTAGGGAAGTTCTACCAAAACAGAGAGATATATTGTATACAGTACAATATTTTCCCATAAGGAACTTCAGCATTTAGAGTATTTGTACAAATATTATTGGAAAATAATAAAATGAAAATAAAAGGGTAGATTTCAATTAAATAACATGTGAGAAGTACAGACTTTAGCCCATTATGGTTGATTGGATTTTATTTAATTTTAGTAATAATTCTTCCAGTTCTGATGGCTTCAACCAGGAAAATTTGGTTCTTCTCAAATCATTATTTCTTTCAATATTCTATTAATCTCATATCTCACTGAGACACTCTGTTCTCAGCTAAGTATGAAGAGGTGGGATTTGGTACATTTTGTACCATATCCTTAGTGATCTGTAATTATATCCTGTCATTCAAATGCTATTCTATTCAACTTTACAGAGCTTAAATACCCCTTAACATTTTACTTCTTCCTAATACTAAATGGAAGACTTAGGTCTTCATAAAATCGTCTAGGAACGTGTCATGAGAGTAAACAAAATGAACTAAAACCATCATTTTTTAACTTGGGGTCAGTTTAATTTTAAAATTAAAGGAAAAGTTTAATTTTCAATTGCAAAAGTAACATAATAATAAGTAACATAATAATATTAAGAAAAATTCAAGTGAATAAAAGTATTATTAATAGAAACAATGTCAAAACATTTTAATTTTATGATTATTATGGTTGGTCCTTTTATAAATGCATTTTTATGCAATTGTAGTATTGGCAAAATTTTGTGTTCATTTCTTTACCAAGAGAATTTTTGAACCTCAGAAAAGCATCTTGAGAGGTTCGCTAGTCCTGTGTAGTATTTCAAAATTATATGCAGTCTGTTGGTGCTGTGACTTGAAAGAGTCCACTCCAGAATTCAGTGTTGCCCATGTGATGGTATCAAGAGGCAGGGCCATTAAGAGATGGTTAAGCCAAGATAGCTTTTTCCTTATTAATGAGGTTTATATAATGGAGGCTTCACCCAGTGACAGATGAGCTTGCCCTTCTGCCTTCTGCCATGAAAGGACATGGCAAGAAGACCCTCATCAGATCAAACCAGGTGCCTTGACTTAGACTTCTCAGTCCTAAAACTGTAGAAATAAATTTCTGTTACTTACAAATTTTAATCTCAAGCACAAAATGGACTAAGACAAATGGGCTTTAACATCCTTAGGAAAAGTGTAACGGAGGCTATTTTCCCAGTTCCCTTTCTTAGTCCCCTAGCTTGTCTTCTAGACCTGCACAAACTAGGTGCTATAGTTTGGAGACAAGGTAGATTCCCCCCCCCCCCCCGCCAGAGCTCTTGTGTTGATGCAGGAACGTTCGGAAGTAAAACAATTAAATCATGGAAGCTGTAATCCAATCAATGGATTAATCCATTTTATGGATTAATAATTTGAAAGTACTTCTATACTGAGTAGTCACTGCAGGCAGTTACTGGTATGTGGCTGTAGGAGGTAGGTTTCTGGGGGCTTGCTCTGGAAGGTTTTATCTTCTTTGAAGACTCTTCCTTCCCTTTCTGCTTTCTGGCTGTTATGGGGTGAGAAGTTTTCCTTTTCCCTGCCCTTCTGCTGTGATGTTTCTACCTCAACTTAGGCCCCAAGCGATGGAGTTGGACTGAACCTCTGAAACCATGAATCCAAATAGACATTTTCATCTCTAAGTTGTTTTTTGTCAGGTATTTTAGTCACAGTGACACAAAGACTAACACATAGGCAATCTTTTAGTTGCCATATTGATGTAATAAATCATAATAGAATTCCTTAAAATATCAAGTGCTTTTAACATTTTAATGATTTTTTAACATTTTTAATTGTTGAAGTGTAGCATTTATTACAAAGGGGCATAGTTGGTTGGTACTTGTGTTTTAGAATCTTGATAAGAACCTTGTTTAGTGCAACATTTTTATTTTTACTTTCTTCCAAGCCCTATGACAATATGCATTTATCTTCAGAGACAATAATGAAGCCTTTTTTTAATTTATTTTTTAGGTGTAGATGGATATAACACAATGCCTTTTATTTTTATGTGGTGCTGAGGATCGAACCCAGGTCCCGCCTATGCAAGGCGAGGGCTCTACCACTGAGCCACAATCCCAGCATGAAGTGTCTTTTAAATATATCTTTTTTGTGCTTTTAGTGGTAGGACCTTTCATTATAAACATTCCTGTTTTTCAATTTTAGGATTTTTTTCTTGTGTTATTTTTTTGATAGTTTGTTTTCATTTTTTTTAATTTTGGGGGCCTCTATTTTTAGCACATTAATCCTCTTAGACTTATCATGTGTCTGTGTGTCTCTGTGTGTGTGCATGTGAGTGTGTGTGTGTGTGTGTGTGTGTGTGTGTGAAAGAGAGAGAGAGAGAGCTCTTCTATTATTCATCTGTTTTCGTTTTTTTTTAGTTCTACTTTTGGTAAGATCTCCTCCAATTTGTTTTTCAACTTCATAGGTGATTTTTTTAATTACTAAAAGCATGTTTCTAAGAACTCTTTCTTGGTATCTGAACGTTCTTTTTCTAAAGCGCCATATTCTTCTTTCACAGATAAATCTTTTTAAATCTCCTTTAGACTATTAGAAAAATCATATTGAATTTTTCATCTCTTCTTTTTATAATGTCTGAGTTCATAGTATCTGCATCACATTTTCAAAACTTTGTATCTAGTAGAAGAAAGAGTCTTCAAATTTTGAGCAAAAATCTAAGAGTTTAATTTCATTGGCTGATTGGCTTAACTCAGTTATTTTCTCATTCTTGAATCAGGTACTATATAGGGAGAGCACAGTTTTCTGAATGGTTGGGAGTGAATCAGCGTTCCTCTCTAAATTAGACAGGATGTTGGCTCTACCAGAACTGAGATTGAGGGAAGAGTAGCCCTTCAAAGAAAATTAGAAGGCATTACTAAGGAAAGAGCCAAAGAAAGCTGGACAGACAAAAAAGAACTTGATCTTTAGGCACCAGGTGCAGGGGTTTCTTCTGCAGCAACCTACCTGACCTAGACATCAAAAGCCAATGTCTGAATTCCTATGGAGACCAGTTACTCAGAATGTCATGGCATCTCAGTCTGTCTCCTGATAGCATTGCTTCTTAGACAAGTCTTCATATTATGTCAAAGTCTGGCTTCCTGTAGCTATCATCCATGACCTAGAGGCCTTTGGTGCACCCTTCAGAGATATGAAGGCAATCTCATGCTTTCAGGTTCTTTCTTTTCAGACTTAATACCCTCTTTTGCTATAGCTGTTCCAATCTTGCAAAATGTTGAGTCCTTTCCTTTCTTTCTTTCTTTTTTTTTAAAAGAGAGAGTGAGAGAGGAGAGAGAGAGAGAGAGAGAGAGAGAGAGAGAGAGAGAGAGAGAGAATTTTTTTTAATATTTATTTTTTTTTTTTAGTTTTTGGCGGACACAACATCTTTGTTGGTATGTGGTGCTGAGGATCGAACCCGGGCCGCACGCATGCCAGGCGAGCGCGCTACCACTTGAGCCACATCCCCAGCCCCGAGTCCTTTCCTTTCATGCTCTGTTTTTACCTCAAGGTTTATGCCGTTTGGTACAGCATGAGCAGCCCCAATCACCTGGCACCCTCATTTCCACTTTCACAGTTGATTCACAGCACTTTGCTCAAAATTAGTTCTGAGTATGATCTGAGACTATGTGAAGAGTTCATTTCGTTTCTCCAATAATACCTATTGAACCTTTATCAGAGCAATTCTTAAACTGTCATTGCACATTAAAATCACTAGAGAAACACAAATCCTGATGCACATACCACACCCCTGACCAAAACTGGATTGTCTGGGATGGGCAGATGCGAGCTCAGACACCAGTATTTCTTAAGCCTTCTAGAACTGCGATTCTATTGTACAGCCAAAGTGAAGAGTCATAACTCTGCTGTATAGCAGGACTTCCTAAGAATCTAAAGTCAATGGTAACAGGCTTCCTAAAGGTAGATATTTCAGAAAATAAGTATGAGGCTTATCTCTATCATTTGCCTCTAGCTAACCATGTATGTTTTCTTATATAATTATTCATCAACTCAAATCAGGTAAAGCAATCTGGGGATAAAAAAGCTATTTGGTCATAGATAATATCAGAGTTTTTGAAAAAAGTGGTTATATTGGTACTTAGCTAAAAACTGCTTTTATATAATTTACTGTTTGGTTGACATCAAGGGGTGGACAGTGTCTGAGTTTATTTAAATGACTTTCTGCAGAGTCAAGAGCAGCATTATGTTCTGGTGGGAACTTAAGAAGAGCTTCTTGAAATTATTTTCAACCAAAAAAATGCATTCCTGTCTTTTGTAACTATGGATTAGATGCCATCTGTAGAGTTCCCGAGTTTTACAAAAAGCCTACGGTTAGACTGACATTTATCTTATAATATGGCAGTAGAAAAAATTCTGAAACATTTACTGAACAAAGGTTAAGGCCAAGCTTTATCAATGTGATGTTTATAGAGCATAAATCTGCACTAAAATGGGTAGATTTATTATTTATGTTTAACCACAGTGTCTATTGTATATTTAAAATCCAATATTAAGTAGATTCAGGGATGAAGGAAAGGAAGGGAGGGAGGCTGAAAATTAAGGCAGAAAGAAGCCCATTGAGTATTCTTAGGAGCTTTCTCATCACTTGCTGAGTTTAGAACGTTTTCCCCAATTTTTTTAAAAAAATTTTCAAACATAAAGAAAAGCTTTCAGAATGTTGTAATGACATTTGATGACCTTGTGTATGATCTAGGGTTCTCCAAAGGAACAGAACCAATAGGATGAATGGATTGATTGACTTTAAATTGATTGATTGATTGATTAACTTTAAATTGGTTCAAAACAATATTACCATAAACTTAGCAGCTTGAAACAACACATATTTATTATTGCACGGTTTCTGTGGGTCAGGATCCTGGGCATGGAGTCTCACAAGACTGCACACAGTGTCAGGCGGGTTTTTAATCTCTTCTGAGGCTACACTGGGAAACTATTCACTTCTAAACTCACTTAGGTAGTTGGCAGAATTCACTTCTCTGTGTCTGTAAACTAAGGGCTTCAATTTCTTACTGGCTGTCAACTGCAATCTGCCCTCAGCAGCTGTAGGCTACATTGGTTTCTTGCCTTGTAGAATTCCCCTACATGGCCTCTTTCTTCCTCAAAATTGACGTCTCCACAAGGACAGAGGGTACAGTCTTAGGTACCGAGGAACATAATCATGTACACATAATCATGTACATTCTGTCTTCCTTATATTACTATTCAGAAGCAAGTCACAGATCCCATGTACACACAAGGGAAGAGGGTCACATAGCAGCACAAACACCAGAGAATATGATCGATCATGGGAACC
The DNA here is from genome assembly GCF_045843805.1 of Urocitellus parryii. Taxonomy (NCBI): domain Eukaryota; kingdom Metazoa; phylum Chordata; class Mammalia; order Rodentia; family Sciuridae; genus Urocitellus; species Urocitellus parryii. Next base: position 3,862,265 of record NW_027554068.1, read on the forward strand.
TCTCCAAGCCTGTGAATCATAATTCTCCGTTTATTTATTTTCATTTTTCTTTTTAAAATTATTACAAAATGTTTACATATTAGGGGGTACCATGTGACAATTCTGCATTTAGAGTCAAGAATTATTAGCATTTTGCATGTCTTCTTTCTCTCCTCATGTCTCTTTCTCTTTGTACACTCACACACACACACACATACACATACACGTGCACATGTGCATACACACATACACACACACACCCTTTTGCTGAACTATCTAAAAATACTTGTCATGACAAAGGTACCAAAAACATACTTCAGAGAAAAGACAGCTTTTGAAACAAATAGTTCTGTGAAAACTGGCTATCTGTATGTAGAAGAATGAGACTAGATCCCTTGCTCTCACCTGCATACAAGTCATTTCAAAATGAATCAAAGACCTGGACATTAGAAGAGAAATTTTGCAACTCCTAAAACAAAATGTAGGGTCAATACTCCAACACAAACATGCAAGCTATGATTTCCTCAATAGGACTCCTAAAGCTCAGGAAATAATACCAAGAATTAATAAATGGGATGACATCAAATTTAAAAGCTTCTATACAGCAAAGGAAATGAGAGAATGAGGAGAGGACAAACCAATGGGGAAAAAATCTTCACTAGCTACTGTTCTGACAGAGGATTAATATCCAGAACATATAAAGAACTCAGAAAACTAAACACTCCCAAAACAAATGATCCAACCAATAAATGGACAAACTGAACAGACAGCTCTCAAAAGAAGAAGTACAAATGGCCAGCAATTTTAAATATATTAAATATATTTAAAATATATTTAAATATATCAGCAAAAAATTAAATATATTTTTTTAAATGCTCAACATCTTGAACAGTTAGGAAAATGCATATCAAAACTACACTAAGATTTCTTCTCACTCTAGTTAGAATGGCAGGCATCAAGTATACAAATAATAATAAATGCTGGTGAGAATGTGGAGGGAAGGGAACATTTTTACACTGGTGTGGGATTGTAAATTACTACAACCACTTTGGAAATCAGTATGAGTTTCCTCAAAAGATTAGGAATGGAATCACCATATGACCCAACTATACCACTCTTTGGTGTTTACCAAAGAATTAAAGTCAGTGTTATATGACAACACTTGCAATTCCATGTTTATAGCATCTCAATTTACAATAGCCAAACTATGGAACCAGCCTAGATGTCCATCAATGGATGAATGGAAAAACTAAAAGTGGCACATATACACAATGGAGTTTTATTCAGCCAAATAAGAATGAAATTATGACACTTTTTGGTAAATGGAAGGAATTAAAGTATATCATACTAAGTAAAATAAGACAAACTCAGAAAGTCAAATGGTTGTATGTTTTCTCTAATATGTGGAAGCTATAGAGAGAAGAGAAAAACAGGTGGGGCAGGATATTATGAAAATAAAAGGGAGACCAGTAGAGTAGAGGACGGGTACCATGGAAGATAATGGGCAGCTACTGGGGAATGAAATTGGCCAACTTATACCCTTATGTTGAGTGTGTGTATGAATATGTAACAAGAAATCACATTGTTATGTGTGATTATAATGCAACAATAAAGAGAAAAAATAAATAAGAAGAATTGATCTTATGGAAAAAAAATATTGTTATTATCATTTCCCTCAAAATAACATTCATGTTCTAAGAGTAGTATGTATCACTATGCTCAATCATTTCAATCATTTAATAATTTCAATCATTTAATATTCAGATGATATTCACATTTCTCCAATTGTAAAAACAAGACTTCTGTAAATTTTTTAGAACTAAGGTCCAATCAGGCTTCATGTATTATATTTGGTTATGTCATTTTATTCTAGCTCAGTTGTCATGAAGTTAAATTTTTTTTTCAGTATGTCATTCATATATACAGAATAATATGTCATATATACTAGATATTGTAGCAAGCATTATAAGCAAGAAAAAGAAAATAGGTCTAAACTTTAGAAAAGAAGAAAGTAAACTGTCTAAATTTACAAATAACATGATTGTTTACAAAGAAAACCCAAAAGAATCCATTAATTTAGTATTAATGAATCGATCAACGTCTCTTTATACAAAATCATTATGCAAAAATTATTTCTATGTTACCAAAAATGAGCAAAAATGAAATTTAAAAAAGCAATGATAATACTATCTAAAAGTTCTAAATTCTCACAAAATAGACCTAACTAAAGATGTATAAGACCTCTCTTACACTGAAAACCATAAAATATTGATGAGAGAAATTACAAAGTCAAATAAATAGAGCTATTAACTGTCAAAAAATAATGTCTAAACTGGATCTGGTGGCGCACTCCTGTAATCCCCGCTACTCAGTAGAGTGAAGCAGGAAGATGGCAAGTTTGAGGCCATCCTGGGCAATTTAGTGAGACTTTGTCTCAGAATAAAAAATAAAAAAGGCTATATCTGTAGCTCAGTAGTTGAGCTCCCCTTGGGTTCCATCCCCAGTACATCCCCCACCCCACAAATGTCTAGATTCAATTAAAATCCCCAGTGGTATTTTTGTGGGACCTGACAAAATAATTCAAATTTATGTGGCACTGCAAAGAACCTAGAATAGGCAAGACAATGTGAACAAGAACAAATTTTGAGAACACATACCATAAGATTTCAAGATTTACTATAAAGTTAGAGTCATCAAGGCAGTGTTGTTTCAAGGACAAGGTGATCAGTGTAACCAGAGTCTATGTACAGGTCCAAACATATACAGTTACTTGACATGAGACAAAACACCACTGCAATCCAAAGGCAGAAACATGGATTTTTCAATAGTCCTGGTGCAGGGAGATATTTCTATTTAAAAAAGAAAAATACTTGTGTGGTTGGGATTGTGGCTCAGCGGTAGAGTGCTTGCTTGTCTAGCACTTGTGAGGTACTGGGTTTGATTATCAGCACCACATATTAATAAATAAATAAATAAAATAAAGGTATTGAGCCCATCTACAACTAAAAAAATATTTTAAAAACTTGACCCCTATGTCACACTACATGCAAAAATTAATTTAAGGTAGATCACAGGCCTACATATATAATGTAGAATAATAAAATTTCTAAAAAAGTGTTGGAACAAGTCTTCCTGATTTAGGGAAGCATTTTGTGTATGTGTGTGTGTGTGTGTGTGTGTGTGTGTGTGTTGTGTGTGTGTGTGTGTGTGTGTGTGTGTGGTGCTGGGAATTGAACTCAGGACCTTATAATTCTAGGCAAGTGCTCTATCATTGGGCTATACCCTTAGCTCAGAATCAAATAAACAGGAAACAAAAAACATAGTAACTAAAGAAAGAAAAAAGACAAATTATATTTCACTAAAATATAAAATATTTGTTCATCAGAAGATCAGAGATACAATTAAGATCGTAAAAAGAAAGTTCTAGATTGAGACAATAGCTTCAGTGCTTATATTTGATAAAGTTCACAGATATCCAGGAAACATACAGAATTCCTCACAAATCCATTTTTAAAAAGACAACCCAAGTTTAAAAAAAATATGAGCAAAAAATTAACAGGCACCTCACAAAAAAGACATCCAATTGGCTAATAAACTTATGAGAAGATGCTCTACATCATTAATTATAAGAGAAATACAAATTAAAACCACAATGACATATACACCCATCGAAAGGGCTAGAATTTAAAAAGATGACAAATCCAATAATTTTGAGGTTATAGAAATATTAAAACTCTCATTTTTTTGTGGTTGGTACAACCATTTTAGAAAACTATTTGACATTAACTACTAAAGTTACCATCTGCTTCCCAATGACTCAGCAATTTATCTTACCTTGTCCTCCTCTGAGGTTTATCACCAAAGAGAAAAGAGTGTCTACTGAATGAAGCACGTGTGCAGGGAGTGTCCCTAATTCAAAACTGGAAAGAGCCCAACTAGCCACCCACAGGGAACAGATACACATAATATGCTCTATTCCTATAATGGACTAACAGACCACTAGAAATTAATCCAGTGTGATAGAAGTCAGAATAATGATTACATGTATGTGTAGTGGTGGGGGGTTTGTGTTGACTGGGAAGGGGTATCATAGAAGCTTCTGGAGTGCTGTTTTATGTCTTCATCTGAGTAGTGGTTACAGGGTGCATATATAAGTGCATCTAATTGTGTATTTTAAGGTTATTACACTTTCTATAGATCACTCCCAATGTTATACCACAATAAAAACGTTTTAAAAACAAACATACACAAATCTGAAGTTTGACTCTGAATTTTCATTAATTGAATAGCCCTGTTCTCTTCCCCTAAATGCAACCTCTTTCTTGGCTTCTAATATCATGTATTAATGTAGTGTATTCATGAGCTTTATACAAATGGAAATTTATAGTATAATTTCTTCTGTTTCTGTTACTAAACATATTTGGGGGGTGGATACCAGGGATTGAACTCAGGGGCACTCAACCACTGAGCCACATCCCCAGCCCTTTTTTTTGCATTTTATTTAGATAAAGAGTCTCACTGAGGCGCTTAGTGCCTCACCATTGCTGAGGCTGGCTTTGAACTCATGATCCTCCTGCCTCAGCCTCCCAAGCTGCTGGGGTTATAGGCATGTGCCACTATGCTCAGCTAAGCTTTTCAGTCTTATAGTGCAGTTTTAATTGGTGTTTCTCTTATTTCTAGTGATGTTGAGCCGCTTATCATATGTTTAAAGGTCTTTTTCTGTGATAATTGTTTAGATCATATCTTATGCCCACTTGTGCTCCTTTTCTTTCTTCATTTTTTATTACTTTTTTAATATATTGTGGAAACTGAAACTTTAAAAAAAACTGTACTCTCCTGCCAAAACCACAGTCATATGTATTGTCATAGTATTGCCTGTGAATTAGTCTGTATTTATTACAGAAGAAACAATGACTTTCCCTGGGTCCTTTTCCACTGAAAGACTAAAATACAGAGATTTTTGTCTGTCACAATTTTTTTTTTTCAGTGCTGAAGACTGAACCCAGGACCTCCCACACAGGCAAGGGCTCCATCATTGAGCAACTCCCCAGTTCACATTTTGTCCTTCACTTTCATTCCCAAATGTACATACCTTGACAGATGTACAAGATGCTCTTCTCTGTTAAACCCTGTTGGCTTGTCCTGTATCTATCTATGGTGTTTGGCCAATTCTATTTCATATTACTGCCAGCCCTGGAGCTCACATTCTTTAAACATGTGTATTCCCCCATCCTCAGGGAGCCTTTCTCCATCTCTCTATATTCATGGGGACTTCACACATGACCTACCTCTTCTTCCACAAATGCCTTCATCCCCCTTCACCTACGCAGTGAGCTGGGCCCCCTCCCAACTGCTTCCTTCTTGCTTCCTCTCCAAGGCAGTGGGGCTCTGGGGTCCTCTGTGTCCTTTACCTCCTCTCTGTGCGACGTCAGTCTCTGCTTCATTAAAGTCTTCCATTTCAGCTGATCAGTATATCCATGCCTTAAATCCTTTCTAGAACGATGCTCCTTAATGCATTGCCTGTGTCCACAATGGAGATAGCCAAGTAAATTATAGGGCAGAGCAATGAGAGTTCCAGACTGGACCAGAACCCCATGGAACACAAGAAAGAACGTTCATGACTGAACTTTCCCCAGAACCTGTAACCCTACAACCATTACACACATGTGCACACACACACACACGCCTCCGGAACTTTGAAACTGTATTTTATCTTAAACCTCGGCCAGACAAATTCTTGTCTAACACCATGAATCTTTGTCAGAAAATAATGATTTTATTCAGTCCCTGTCAAAGCACACACCTAAGTGGCAGGATGGGAGTGAGTAGCTAGTTTAGGGATGTCGGTTTTGCCTTTCTATTTTAGTGAGTGAGCCTCCCTTAACTATCCCCACATCCTCACCCCTGCACCTAGGGGTGCCCCCATACACCCCGCCATGGATCCTTTCACTCTCATACCCACTTTCTCTTGCCCCAGTCTCAGATGCCTCTGCATTCTGACAGCTCCACACCTGGATTCCAGCTCAGCATCCTCCACTAAGCATGGGCCTACCATCCAGCTGCAGAACCACAGCGTCTCTGCCAATTCTGGACACACCTCAGATACCACCTGTCCAAATGGGAGTTCTCACCTCCCTGCCTCTTTTTTTCCTAATCTCCTTCTCTGGGGTTAAACAACCCTCTCTTCCCCAGTCTCTCAAGCCAGAAACCTGGGAGTCAGCTTCTTATTCTTTCTTTTCCTCACTTCCACAATTAAAAAGTTCTAAAACCTGGCTGGGGCTGCTCCCCTCCTCCCCCTCCCCACTGTGGCCCCATTATTTCAGGTCCCCATCTTCTCTCCTTGATGTTGTTACAGTTCTCTCTTGACTGCCACTACTTCTGGTCTTGCCCTTCTTCTTGCTCTGTCCCTCAGTGTTCTTGTTCTAAAAAGAAAAATCTGAGATTATTCAGATTGACTATTCAGATTGATTCACCTCTCTGAAATTCTTAAATTGGGCTGCCAGAGTGAAGTATCATAGATTGAGTGGCTTAAACAACAGAAATTTGTTTCACACAGTTCTGGAGTCTAGAAATTTGAGATCAGGGTGCCAGCATGGGCAAGTTGGGGAGAGGGCCCTTTCCTTGTTTGTAGATAGGTGGCCACCTACTTCCTATGTCCTCATAAAGTGGAGAGAGAGCAAGCTCCATTCATCACCTCCTCTTCTAAGGATGCAGATCCCATCACAGGGCCCCACCTTCATGACTTCATCTAAAACTAATTACTTCTGTAAGACCAAACACCATCACATTAAGGGTCAGGGCTTCAACATATAAATTTGGGAGTCAGGGAGGAACATAAATATTCAGTCCATAGCATTGATATTTGAGTGCATGAATGATAACTCTATGGGCTAGGGAAGGTATTACTATCATGTACCATTGAAGAAATGGGGTCTGGGAAAGGTTAAAACTTGTCCTTAATCACAAGCTAAGGAAGCCAAGGCTTGGCGTGCCTGCCCTGCCACATGGCATTCAGAGAGAGAAGCAGGGTGCTTCTCTGGACCAGGCAGTTCATTGACTGGGGAGAAGCTTCATTCCACAAGCAGCTGTTGGGCTATTACAGGGCCTGACTTAAGAAGATGCGCTGGGACAATCACATAAGAATTTGAACCAAGAAACTGAAAAAATGGGGCATTAGTAGTGAGATCCCAGATAAAAACTTTTTCAGGGTGGTAGGCTGGAGTTACAAGGGAGTACCTAGACTAAATTGGGAGACCACAACTGATTCCCAGTGGAACCCTGTGGTCCCAAAGGCCTTCACATTCAGGTTCCAGTTTGTTTCTTTATAATCTACACCCAGTCCTGCCCAGCATTCAAGGTGACGCTGGTGTTTGTTCTTTGCAACTAAAGGTTTTAACAAAACTCCAAGGATTGAAGGATTGAAACCCAGGCCTTCTCTCTCTCTCTCTCTCTCTCTCTCTCTCTCTCTCTCTCTCTCTCTCTCGTTTAGAGCTCTGTACACTGTTTCACAGATGGAGACATTGTCTTTGTACAGATGTTAACAGAAAGCCAGGCCAAAAAAAAGCACATATTAAATGTATTTTGATGACAATAAGAAAAGCTGTAATTGTGAAGTGAGTGGGAAGAAAGAGCCAGCGAGGCAAACCAAATCCCCTCTCAATTTAAGCTAGACCAGTAGGAGGGTCCCAAGAAACCTAAAATAGGCCTTTAATGGAGTCTGTTCGCTTAAGCCTCTCTGCTTTCTTAGGATCCAAATCCCTAGGAGTTGTGCTGGCCCCCTCCTGCCACCTCCACTTGCTGTCCTGCTTGCCCAACACAGTGGGAGAGGGAGACTGGGGAGACCGGGTGGCCAAACAAGAATATACCTCACACATGAAGAAATATATTTATGTTTTACTAAATATAATGACATAGACAAAGTAAATATAGGTAACAAAGAACTAGAATCCAAGCCCAATTTATGTCTTTTAAAAATAAAGGCTCCCTATGATAAAATTATTTTCAAGTATCAAGAATGGAATACTTGTTTCATTTTTTATAAGAGAAATAATTCAATCTAGTCTCTGCCCATAAGTGAATCACTTTCCTAAAATACACAGTTCTTCCCTAAAGCCTGAATTCTGCTTATGTTTCTCACAACCATTAAAGAACAGTTAACGTTAACTTGTTTGAGACTTCTGTTTTCAAACACCTGGAGGACCTTCGTTAGAAGCAAGATGCATTTCTAATCCACCCATCTAAATCTCTTAATCCCAGAACAAAGTCTCAAAAATTGAAAAATGAAGGAAGCAGGAGTCAAGCTGTAAGCATTATAGATGTCTATTTTTGTTTATGTGTGGCAGAACTTGGCTACCTGTTCACCAAACCTGTTTCCTCTTTCTCCTGGCCCATAGCTAGGCTTTATTTCCCAGTTTCCTTGCAACTGGTGAGGTTATGTGACAAAGTTTGGACCAATGGAATGTAAGCAAAAGTGGTGCGTGCCATTTCTCAGCCAGTTCTCCCTGCCCAACTTTCCACACGGGGTCCTCCATTCTCCTTCCAATTTGGCAACAACCCTGGAAACCATTAGTGAAGAAAGAAGCCACAGCTGGAGGGAGCCTGGATCCATGAATCACCAGCTGAAGAGATACTTATTGATCAGAGACACCTGTATTGAAGTGCATGTGAGTAATAAATAAATGGCTATTGTGTTAAGTCATTGAGATTAGGGTCCATTTGCTAAGACAGCTACTGAGTCCTTAACCAACACAGTGGGGGGATAGCACAGTTTTTCACTTTTAACATACAGCAGAGAAGGTGTACATCAAGTTTGCTTAATTTATTGATTGGGAATGCAATTTATAGCAATGTAACTAATTAATGAAATGCCAAATCAACTCCAAATGTGGGTGCCATATAGAATTTATTATCAGGAACTTGAATATATGATAGACATTAAATATGACATTTCAGCTCTAGATTTTGACCAGGAATTTTTTCTCAAGCACCGAATTAGTATGTTACGAGTATTGATATGTCAGAAGGTCTGAAATTTTTTTTATCAGTGTAGAAAGTGGACTCAGTGGTAACCTAGGAGGATACAGGATGGCTAGAGGTATGAGAAGGTATTTACCCTATAGGTATTTGGCCTACACTAAGGGCACATAGCCACCCAGTACACAGTGAATAATGGATAAGTTAGTATGGTCTCCTGCTCATAGAATATAACCAACACACAAACACACTCATACACTGCTGGTGGAACTGCAAATTGGTGCAGCCAATCTGGAAAGCAGTCTGGAAAACTTGGAATGGAATCACCATTTCACCAGCTATCCTACTCCTCAGTCTATACCCAAAGGACTTAAAAACAGCATACTACAGGGACACAGCTACATCAATGTTTATAGCAGCACAATTCACAATAGCTAAACTGTGGAACCA